>NC_058132.1:604363116-604389552 GCF_016433145.1 Gracilinanus agilis | reverse complement strand
CTCGATTCCACGTACCTTCCACGCTGTGCCCTGTTGTGGGGTTCCTCCGTTCGTCTGGACTTGTTTTTATGTCCCCTTGAGGAGTTTTGTATGTTTCGGTCAGGAGAGGTTAAGAGCTGCTTCTTACTCTGCCGCCATCTTAACCCGGAAGTCCTTAGCTTTTATTTTTAAGGAGTTATCTTCTTCATTATTTTGTGCTTCTTTTAATAATCTACTAATTCTCTTTTCATAATTTTCTTGCATAGTTTTAATTTTTTTCTCAATTTGTATTCTACCCCCTTATTTGATTAAAAAAATTTTGTTGCTCTTTTTGTTATCTCTTTCTTTAGCTCTACTAGAAATTCTTATTGAATTTTTGTCTAGTTCGCATTTTTCTTTTGAGGATTTGCATGTAGATATTTGCAAGTCATTGTCTTGTTCTGAGTTTGTGTTTTGAATTTCCCCTTCACCCTCCTAATTTTTGATGGTTATGCTCTCTTTTGTTTGTTCATTTTTCGACCTTACTTCTTGACATTGGATTTTATCTTACAGTTGGTTTATGCTCTCCTCTAGGGAGAGGGGATGACTAACCTGACTTGTTTTATATCCCTCTGATGCTTTTATAGCTTGGTATGAGGACCTGTACATTTTCAGTGCTTGCAGCAAGGGATGATCCAGGGAGAGGTCTATTTAATGCCATTCTATTCTGTGTTCTGGTTTTTATATAAGTAAGGTCCATACCCCCATGTGACTACAAGTGCTCCTTTCAACCATGAAATTGTGACTAGGAAATCTCTAATGACAGAATTGCCAGGTTACATCCATTCCTGCACACAGTGATAGTACAGGGTTTTCCTGGGATCTCTTTCTGCCCAGTTACTCAGTATTGCCAGATATTCAGTTCCCTTACAAATACTGAGTGGTAGGCTGTTCCCTACTGTTGCTGCCACTACTATAGCCTGCTGCTGCTTTTGCTGCACTGTGCTCCTAGCCAGACCTCACGCACTGTCCATAGATCTTTATACCTATCTCCCAAAGCTGCCCTGTGCTACAAAAATGACTTCTGACTTTTTTCTTGACTTTCTGTTTCATAATTTGGCTTAGCACATTTTCTTCAGTCATTTTAAGAGAGGTTTGAAGCTCAGAGGTTTGGCAAAGTTGTGATCTTTCACTCTGCTATCTGGACTCCACCCCACAGCTTACTCTCAATAGAGACAAATAGTTTAGATAAGGAATTCATTAACCATGACAAAACAAGGAAGAAGGGAGAGGAGTTTCACAATTTTAAGGAAAAGAATGATCACAATAAACACTTTCAATTATTATAAAGGTCTAATGTCGGGATAATTCCTGACTGTGTCAGGGGGCATAGTTATAATAACTAACTTATAAGCTATAAATAACTGAGAATACTGGAATATTTCTTAACTCCTAAAAAGATAATTTCTCTCAGAACTTTGAATAATTCACTCTCAAGATTCACAAGGTCAGAAGGTGTGTATTTCATATTTTTATAACTTCTAGTTCCTCCTAGAATGATGTGAATAGGTTAGTGCTTTAGAAATGTTTATTGAATGATTCAATCAAGTCTTTTAGGTCTGAAAAGGAAACATAGCTATCATAATAAACATATATCCATTGTCAGGATCTACTATCTTCATTATGCATTCTAAGTAGATTCAATTCTCTGCACAAAGTACACCATGAGAGATCATATAAGACAAACACTTGTCTCATAATCACCTTACATCCTTATCCTGGTTAGGTCTCAAAGTACCAAAATTAAGAGAATTGTTAGAGAAAGAAAACAACTGTCCTTAAGCATCATTTTTACCCTTAAGAATAATTCATTAAAATAGTGATCCTCCCACCCAAAAGTCATAGACAAGATAAGTTTCTCTCTAGATAAGTTTCCCAACACATATTGTCTCCTCTTTAGATTCAGTCTATCCTGCTGCTATCTCTTAGTAATCCTAAATTCATATGATCACCAGTGCCCAAATGAGCAGAGGGTGTATTATATATTGCCTGACCCAGTCATAAAATTGCCAATGAGACTCTTGTAAGTAACTTATGTTAAAGCATATTATGGTCTCCTTAAAGCAGGAGAAAAGGGAAGCCATAGATATTTGGAGTGGTTGAGGGAACAATGTAGGCTATGCATTTAACCTCTAAGCTTTAAGATTTTCATTTTTCTATATAGTGTCTTACTTAAGCCTACCACTAATATTGTGAGGTAAGTACAAAAGGGATTTCTATACCCATTTTTCAAAGATACTCTTTGATACTTCCCTCCCATCATCTGTTGTGTTGAGTAACCTGATATTCATTTGAAAAATGGGTATAGAAATCCCTATGATACTTATATCACAATAACTTACACAGGGTCTTTTAAATGATAAATGCTTAGTTTTGGGAACTGAATTGAGTAAGTCCTGAATATGTTGGTCAGTGTTTATTTTCATGGTTAGGTTAAAACTCCTGACAGAAGGGAAATATCCAAGAATTTAATGTTTAATTGTTCTTTTTTGTTGTTTTTTATTTGGGTTTTTTTTGGTAGTGTTTTCCTTTTTGTTGCTGTCCTTCCATGTAACTGACACATTTTATCTTGATAAAAAATGATTGAATTATAAGGAAGACTTTTTACCTCAAACAATTTTTTTCCCTCTCTCTGCTTCAGTAAAATGCAAGTGTGGTTATTTCTTCTCAAATGCTAATCCTGGCAGCCCAAGCTAGAGAGAGATAGTCTTAGATATTCTCTTCAGGCTCCAAGTTTGAAAAATTGGAGCTGGAAATCAAAGGAGAAAAGTTACCTAATTGTATGAATACCTTGCTGCCTTCTCCACTACAATCTGACATCATCTAAAACTCAGTGAAGGTTCTTTGGCACTTTCAAGATATTTATTCTGACAAGCTATCAACAGGAAGGCTGTGTGGCAGATTTCTTATGAAAATGAAACTAAAGAACAGACATGTTCTTGTGAATTTTATTAAAAATATTTAACTTAGCAAAGTGATAAAAGTTAAAGATAGCCATAGGATTACATGCTTCCTAGACTAGTAAAAATACAAAATACATCTTTGATAGAATATACATATTTAATATTATATTTCTTAATAAACAGAAAGTATTTTTCAAAAATTAAAATTATATTTTAACTAATTAGATTTAAAAGAATGAGTATATATACATATGCATACATACATATATATGCATATATATGTATATATATACATATATATATTAGTGCTTCTACTTTTATATCCCAAGATATATTTAGGAGTAGAACTTTTTTTAATCCTAAAAATATCTTTCAATATATTTTCTTTAAAAGTGTTAATTGTTGGGGGGCAGCAGGGTGGCTCTGTGGATGGTGAGCCTTGAAGCTTAGAGACAGAAGGTCCTAGGTTCAAATCTGGACTAAGACACTCCTAGCTGTGTGTCCCTGGGCAAGTCATTTAACCCACTGCCTGGTCCTTACCAGTCTTCTGCCTTGGAACCAATACATAGTATTGATTCTAAAGTGGAATGTAAGGGTTAAAAAAATAAAAGTGTTTATTGTTATCTCTTTAATTTTTCACATTACATTCTTTTCCTAATATATATCTCTCTTCCCCTCAGAGAAAGCCATCTCTTATAATGATGAATTACAAAAGAAAAAAGAAAGCAATTCAGCAAAACTAACCAACACATTGTCCAAGTACAATAGCATATGTAGTGATCTATACCTACAGACACAAACTTCTGCCATAGAGGGAGGGAGGTAAATTCTTATAACTTATTTTTATGCCAAGTTTAGTTATTAGAGTTATTTACACAGAATACAGTTTTGATTTTTTGTTGTTCTTTGCATTTACTTTGGCTTGTAATCATTGTTTACTTTCCCATTTCTACTTTCTTCACTTTGCATCAGTACATATGTCTCCCTGTGTTTCTCTGCAATCCTCATATTTATGATTTCTTATAGGAGATACATTCCATTACTTTAATGAAATACAATACATTTAACTATTCTCCAATCTTTCTAGCAGTTACAAAAAATGTTCCACCACAGATATAATGGAGAATGAAAGAGCATGATACTTTTAAATTTCACTATTATTGGCTTCATTGCTGCACATGCCTAGAAATGGGATTTCTTATCAAAGAATGTGTATTTTTTAGTCACTTTCCTTGTAAAATTGTAAACAGTTTCCTAGAATAACTAGACCAATTCCCAATTCTACCAGTGTTGCTGTCTTTTCACAATCCCTCCAACACTGACTTATTCTAATACTTCGTTTTCTTTGGCAAAACATTTTCAATTGATAGTTTAAAAAAATCAGTGCTGGAGAATAAATAAGAAATACTAATCACATTACAAATATATTGTCAGGCATTATGGCACAGTAGATACTGGTTTCAGATCAGGTAGATTTTGGCTTGTCTGTACCCTCAAGGAATTTATTTTCTACTCATTCCATTCACGTTTTAGATAAGAATAATGATGAGTATGACAGCTGGCCTTAAAGGTGACTGCACAGGTAATTATAATTGTCTTTACTTCCTGTGTTCTTTTAATATAAGGCAACTTAAAGAAAAATTGTAATGTAAAAGGGAGGTTATTGTGGCTAGGAATAAAATGGAAAATCATAGCTCCTCTGTGTCTTTGCAGGACAAAGCCAGAGAGTTTGTCAGCTAGCTTTCCAGTTAGGTAATGCTCTTTAGAGTAGGCAGCTTGTTTAATCATTTGTGCAGACTGTGATGTTCTGCTCACAATACACTTCAGAAATAAAAGAATATATATTTCCTCTCCAGTAAGAATAAATTTCCTACCCTGAAGTTGCTTAAAGATGCCGAACAGCAAAGTTACACATATAAGGATATGGACAAAGTGAATAATTTTCAAATGCACATCAGGTGAAGTATGTTTGATGCTAAAAGTAATTCTTGCAGAAAACTATCAGCCCACCATGTTCGATGTCCTGAAAATTTAAAAGAAATTAAAATTTATCTTTATTACTTGAATCAACTTCATTTCTACATAACAAACTTTTCCCATTCACCTCTTCTTTCTTTCCTGTGACAGCGTTAAGGAAACTTGCCACTTTGTCTCTTTATTCAAAGTCTCCATTGAGTCAAGAGAATCGTAAAATGTTTCTCAGGACTTAGATGGAAAAAAAAAAGTTTCAAATTATCATTTACAACTTCCAAATCAGCAACTTCTTCTAGGTGCCTTTTCCATTTTCTCTTTACTTCAGAATTGTTTCTGAAAGTGAAGAATACAGTTACTTTTTGAAAAGTGGTACCTTTTAAATTCCTTGAGGCTGGGAACTTTAACTCTAGTTGAACCCTTCCATTTATTTTATGAATATAGTTCCTTTAATTAGCAAAATGTTTTGCCTAATCTTCTATCATACCCTACTGAAGACCAAACAGCCAATGAGTAAGAGAGAGCAGAAGTTTAAAATTTTGCCTAAAGATTTATCCTTTGGGGATGTTAGGCGACTCAGTGGACTGAGAGCCAAGACTCATAAGAAGAAGTTTTGGGTTCAGATGTGACCTCAGATACTTCCTATGTGACTCTAGGCAAATCACAAACCCCCATTGCTTAGCCCTTACCACTCTTCTGCCTTGGAACCACTATATATTGATCCTAAGATGGAGTGGCAAGGATTTTTTAAATTTAAATAAAAATTTATTAACTTTGGAAATTACTTATTTTTTGTTTTAGGGAAAGTTTAGAAGAATTCATAGCCTCTTGTAGACTACCTGTGTACACACATTCTGGGTGCTTGATATGGCAGAAATCTTTAATAAAACTTTTATCTCTTCTCTAAAACACTTATAGTATCAGAATATGGTCCATAAATCATTTTGTTAAAGATGGGATTCAAATTTGGTGCTATTTGACTTCAAGTCTCAGAATCTTTCCATTCTATCACCATTGCCTTTGGTGATATCAGTTTAGAGTTGGTTATGTGCAATTACCCACTGTTTGCCAAATTGAATATATCTAAAATAGACAAAATTCTGTAAATTCCAGGAAAAAACTTATTGTCATATTATGAATATTGTCCCATATGAAGTTAATTACTCAATTTACTTTTCATGCATTATAATGTGACTGATTGAAATATGTTGCTTGAGGACTTGTATATTTAGGGAAATTACATATACATATTTATGTATGTGTATGCCTATATATCTGTGTAGTACAGATTGTTCAATGTCACATAAATAGAATACATAAATTTTTTTATCTTCACTCAGATATGACTCAACAAAGGAACCATGTGACATGAAAATGAAATAGTTCAGAAGCCAGCTATTCAATGCATTGGGAAATAGGTTACAAATTCTATAAGCACTATACTGCAATCTCCTTGAGAATAGGAACCATTTTTTTTGCCTTTCTTTATATCCCTGCTTTTAGCACAATTCCTGGCACATAGTAGACATTTAAAAAGTGCTTGTTGACTGTTAGCTGACTATAACCTGCTTATAATTATCACACTTTTAGTTTAGTTTATAGATCTATAGATTCAAGCAATATAAGCAGATTAGTTTTAACTATTTTTCTGTTTACTTTAAGTTGAATGAAATAAAAATGATTGAACCAGCTGTCCTATGAAGATACAGCATGAGAAAGACAATGAGTAGTATGTTGAATTCTCTGAATTATAATGCAAAGTAGGCATGTCATTTTTCTTGATTTAAGTGTTTGCAGAGATGGATAAAAATATAACTGCCAGGGCAGCTGGGTAGCTCAGTGGATTGAGAGTCAGGCCTAGAGACGGGAGGTCCTAGGTTCAAACCCGGCCTCAGCCACTTCCCAGCTGTGTGACCCTGGGCAAGTCACTTGACCCCCATTGCCCACCCTTACCACTCTTCCACGAAGGAGCCAATACACAGAAATTAAGGGTTAAAAAAATAAAAAATATAACTGCCTATCACATTTAAAATATACATTTTATATAATTTCTATGTCAATGTATACATTACTGGGTTCTCATGAATGATGGCACGTGGCTTTGTACTTTAAAATTTTAATGTACCAAATATAATGAAACAGCCACTTATTAAATACCAATTATATACTAGACACCAGACCAGATAGTAAGGAGACAAAGACATAAATGAACCTCTTCCTACCCTCAAAAGTATTTACACTCTCTTTAGGGTGGATATGGGACGGTTACTACAACAGGTAGACAGAATTCAATACAAACCATATAGTTAGTTTCAAGTTAAGAGCAAAAAGAAGTGGAATCAGGAAAGTCTCTTAGAGATGGTATCTTATCTGAATCTTAAGAGGAATGAGTGATTCTAAAGGATGGATATGGGAATGCATACATCAGGCAAAGGGATAGATTATACAAAGGAAAGGGATGAATGATGGAATATTGTATATAGGGAAAGGGCATGCTTGGGTGGAGAGGAAAGAAGATAAACTCCATTTTAGAGATGATGAAATTGAGAGATCTATGGAATGTCCATGTAGAGGTTCTATAGGAAGTTGACAATGTAGACATAGAGAAATGAGGGCTGGATATAAACATTTGGGAATCAGTTGAGTAGGCATGCTGATGAGACCTCAAAGAGAAAAGTGGTAGAAAGAATAAAGGAACCAAAACAGAACTACAAAGAGTGCCTACAGTTTGAAAGAAGAAAGTTGATGATTATCCAGATTTGGGGACTATTTCCTTTACAGTTTTTCCTTTTCAGAAAATACAAGGTGCTCCCCAAATCTTAGTGCAGTTTAAAGTTATTAATGGTCAATATTTTGGGGCACCGTATCAACAACTTTTTGAAAAAAGCCTAGTTAGGAACAACCAATCACAAACTCATAGTTTTCATTTACCATCCAAATCAAATAAGCTGGTCTCCATATTTGGACCAGCTGTTTGAGTTGGTGGCTAAGACCAGAAGCCAGAATGCCTTGGTAACATTTCAGATCTCTTATTCATTTGGATTACATAGGATAATACCACCAAAGTTTCTGTCCATCTGTTAAACATTTTCCTCAGTGGTCAGAGTGAATCTGCACATCTTTTTAAGGTAGGATAATTTTTCCTACCTCTGGCGTAAACAGGAGTGGTAGCTAGAGAAGAATTACAAATATATTGGAAGAACTAGACTCATCATTGAGCAAATCTCTCCCTTTGCAAATTAAACCCATAGACATGACCTGGATTTTTAGCAAGCACACTTGCCTTATCCAGGATCCAAGATTCATTCCTAACCTTACTGAAATGATCATATTTAATAACCACATTTAATAACATGAGTGTGGAATGGACAGGTTTACAGAAAGGAGTCCTGTCAAGAATGTGTACTACCCACCCCTATGCTCTTAGTCTCTAATCATAACTTGGTTCTGGGTTCCCCTTTGTTCTAGCATTTCCAGATCCAATATAACATTAGGCCTAGTGCCATATTCATTGGCTTACCTTACTATCACCTTTACCATATAAATACTAATTTGCCCAGTTTGCAATCAGAAGATTTGGTTTTCTGTTTATTCCTATTTGTGGCATGCATATTTTCTGGACACAAAGCCCTTGTAGGCACATTTTTACATGTTTGTTTAAATTCAGTTCCAGATTTGGATTTTTAAAAAGAAGCATTTGTTATTAAAATGCTAATATCTATAATCATTACTTGGTATTGTTATTTGGAAAGCCTCTAGAGGGATAATGCTAGGCAAATAAAGCTCACTAAAAAAGTAGAAGGCCATAAACAACCAAAAAAGAATCAAACCCGCATGAATTAAAGTATACTATATTTGATGTAACAATGCTATTTCCCCAGTATTTTGTATTTAGATCTAGAAGAAATAGGTTACTTGAAAATAATAACTGCATGCCATTAACATAATAAACATGATATACATAATATTTTCTTCATATTTGTTGGAAGTATTTCTTCTGCCAAAATCTTAAAAAAATAAGGCAAATACCTTTCTATTAACCCAATTCATAAACATCTAGCCTAACGTTTTTATGGAGAATTATCTTGCCATTATAATAGAATCATAGATAAGATGTATTGTGGAATAGTGAATAAAAAATGACCTTCAAGTCAAGAAGACCCGGGTTAAAATCTTGGCTCTAAGCTTTTCCACACAAGGAATATCTCATATTAATGAAAAGCATGTATGTTCAAATACCTATATCTACGCCTACACGAACAAAAGAATCATTAAAAAGTTAGAGCTGAAAAATGAGTAAGAAATCAATTGTTACTAAAATCTTATTTTATTGAGACTCAGAAATATGAACTCTTTCTACTAGCCAGGTAGTAGGAAAGCTAAAATTAAAAGCAAGATCAAGGTTCTTCATGGCTTTTTAAAAAATTTTGCTATATTTTTGTTTCCCCATTAGAATGTGTGTTTTTTGAGATCAGGGACTGCCTTTTAACCTTCTTTCTAGCCCCACTGCTTAGTATAGAGCATGACACAGAGTAAGTACTTAATAAATTTTCCTAATATGCATTTATTATACAATTCATCCTACTTATTTGTTCCTTTTTTACTTACTGATGCTTTTAATAAGTGTTATCTATCAATGAATGCTTGTTGATCGAGTTACAACAATCATAAAGATGATAGTAATCTTCTTGCATTTAGGTAGCACTTCTGACTCTGGAAGTGTGTCAGTGGCAGTGGTCTATTTCCTTAATATCAAAAGCCCACGGTACCTAGTATAACAAGCTATATCTACGAGTTCTCCAATCAATATTAGTTGACCTCTATTGTTGATTCTTTTACTCTTCAGTAACATGGTTTCTTGGGTCATGTACAGGGAATAATTTTTATCTAAAAGTTTTTAGATTGTTTTTAATGTAGTTTTCCAAGTTGGAAATGCTTTGGTTTGAATTGTGAAGTTCTCTAAGCCTTCAAAATTCTAAGTTAACAACCCTACTAACTGACATATATTTACTTTAGAGGGATGTTGCAAGAATTCATGAATATATCAAAAGTGACATAGGCACTGCAAGAAGTACTTTTTTTCTTGTAGTACAAATGGTATTATTACATTATAGTTAAAATATTGCTCTGGTTATACCTGAATTTAATAGAAAAAAAACAATGATCACTTCATCCTTACAACAAATATTTTCCCAATTCAATTCTTCATGTGTAATTTGCCATAATAACTATAAGAAATGGACTATGATCATTTTCAGAATGAACTTTGAGATGTAGTGAATTGAATTGAAGGGGATTGAATGTATTTATTTCTAAGGTAAACTCTTATGCCAAAAGGATTGTCCCAACTGGATTTTTGTCAATGCACCTGGCAATCATTGGTTTTGCTCTTTTTCTGTTTTACTTCTCTCTTATCCCCTAATTATTGTAATTTCCCCTTAGAAAGTGCAATATTGTATGCATCTCTTGTAAGAAATCTTTAAGTGACTTTCCACACAATTAAAACATATCTGAGGGTAGATTTAAAGATATGCAAGCTATTAATGACTGTAAGAAAGACTAATCATTTAGGTATAAATTCCAGAATTTTGCCAGGAATTAAAGGCAAATTCCACTGGCCCATGCTTGCAGACACTTTTTTTTTAAGTCAAGATAGCCTTTTCCTTTCTTTATCCCTGAAGGGCCTCTACTGAGGTACATAATCTCCATTTTTCAAAGAGCATCAAGAGAAGTTCTTCAGTCTCCTTGACCAGTTCTTTCAACAACCTGTTATGTGATTCTTCTGGGCCAGGTGACCTGAACAGCTTCAGGGCAGCTAAGTGCTTTCTCACTGTGTATGTACTGCTTGAGTATTTGCACAATATTGGGTAACTTTTGTGCTGTCCTTTCCAGTTTAAACATAATTTTCTTTGGCAATGAAAATAGAAGTAAAACAAGGACTTCTTATTTTGTTTACTTTACTTGCTGTAAGGCAGTCCCATATTAAGTTTGGCACAGGTTTATCAAGGCAACAAAGATCACAGAAGCTAAAGATCAAAGATAGTTTCCAAATGACCAAGTGCCACTATGTTAAGGTTTTATTTTATTAATAGGGATACTTAGTTTGTAATAATGACTGTTCTTGATTTCTCAGAAATATATCTTCTGCCTTTATGATGAATTATTTGCTACTTTTTCCTTTGTTTCCAAAATTAATATGAAATCCTAGTTTGATACCACTCAAAGAATTCAATTTCTTCTGAAAATATTTTATTCATAATAGGAGCTATTAAGATAATCTTTTGGTAAATAACAAGTTATAACTCAATAACTAATATCGAGAGTTAAAATGTCATCAGTGTGGGAATTCCCTGCACTGATACAGAGAGAAATCCCTCCAAACTTAATAGATATTTTTAGGAGTTATTGGGGGAAAGGGAGGCATAGCAGAAATCAATACATGGATGTGATCATACTACATTGATATTAGACCATCAGTAGACTGTACCATACCCTTATTGGTCTTTCCCAGTTGGTAGAATTTGCCACGTCCGTGTTCCCCTGACCTGGCCTTTGAGCAACAAGGATCAGTTTCATACTATGAAAAAGGTACCAGATGATAGATAATGAAAGAGTCCCCTATGGCATTTTAATAAATTTGCTATACACAAAATTCTTAAAATCAGAATATACAATTAACAGAAAATTCATCATTTTTACACACACTGCCATTCAGATACCTTTCACTTCCCTTTGAATATTTTGTGAAATATAAATTCCAACTGCATGTTTATTTTGGCTAGAATTGCATATTAGTCTGGACTGTCTATCACTGCCAACCTAGAGGGATGTCTCTAGTGGAGTATTCCAGAGATCTTTGCTAGGCTCTGTTCTGATTGAGATGGCTCATTTATCAAATTTTCATGTGACTTGGTCTTAGAGAGGATAGCAAACACACTGGATGATAGAATTGGGGTCCAGAAAAAGAATTTGACAGGCTACAATGACAAGCAAAATCCAATTACATGAAGTTTCATTAGGACAAGGCTGAAGAACTTCAACTGGGTTTGAAAAAAATGATCACATAAGGAGAGATTGGAGAAAGAATGGTTAGATGACAGTCTATGAAAAGGAACTGAGGATTTTAGTGTGTTACAAGCTCAGAACATGCCTCCAACATGTCACAGAAATGAAGAAAATCAATTTGATTTAAAGCTGAATTAAGAAATAGAATCAGGAAGGAGAAAACTTGACCACTGCCTGTAGGTCAGGGAGGCAGGATTGCTAAAAAGAAAGATGAGTGAGCAGAAAAATGTAAGGGATACTCTTCTCTATTCAAATAAAGTAGTTGAGAGAGAGAGAAAGAGAGAGAGAGAGAGAGAGAGAGAGAGAGAGAGAGAGAGAGAGAGAGAGAGAGAGAGAGAGAGAGAGAATGTTTAGGAAAAGTTAATCCTGAGAAAAAGAGAAAAAGTTAATCCTGAGAAGAAAAAGAGAGGAAACATAGGATAAAGATTTGTCCTCCAAGTAAGACAGAGTTAGGTTTAAGTTACATCTCTGACACAGACTGGATTCTGACCCTTGCCACTTATTCTCCACAGAACTCAGACAATTTCTTAGGACTGAATCATAGACGAAAACTGATCTGCACTGAAGAAGGGAATTCTCACACCTGAAGTTCTCTATGCTAATGTGTGAAGGGAACCCCCCACCACCACCACCACCACCAAGATCACATACTGGAAGTCTCCTACCTGTGTCCAGGTGTACCTCACGTGAGTGCTCTCCAGCATTGGTCAGGGGACACTGACCTAGGCTCAGGACCCGGAAAGGATCAGGTTAGGATGGGGGTGGTAAAGGAGAAGCTATAAAAGAAGGGGTTCCAGAAAGTGCGTAATCTATTTGCTCAGGCCAGCAGTGAAAAGGAGTGTAGGGAGAGAACCATGAGAGGAGAGCACCCACGTGGTTAGTTTGAGAATGGGCTTCAATCTCTGTCTTCTCTTATTCAAATAATGAAATTAAGGACCAGAGTTTAATTTACCTTTAACACAAATGAAATTGTCCCATCATAAAGGACACAGACTGCCTTTGAAACATTTGTCAGGATGATTTTCTCTATTGTAACAGCTCTCATTATATAAGCAAGCAGTTCACATAATTTCCAATGGACATTTTATCAAAAATATTAAGACAACAAAATAGAACTGAAATCAGAGATCTTAGAAAATCAAGAGCACCTTCAAATTGAGAAACATCTCCCTAATGCCTTCTTAAAGTTTCATTTGATTCATGATACACGGCAGAACAACCAGCAGGCATCTCCTTCAGCAGCTCTGGACATCTTCCAGTAGGTGGCAACCAGCACTGCTCCCTCTAGCCATTTTGCCTAACTCAGGAGAATGCAATAGGTGATGGTTCTTCTCCAATCTTTCTTAATTACTTCATTATTCTTCCTTTTAACACTGCAGCCCACAATTTGAACACAATTTGAAACGGAAAATTTTTGCAGCAATACTTTTCTCTTATTATTTTTGATATTTGTTCTACTAATATTTTTAATCTTGGGAATTTCTCTTGGTAAATAACAGAAAACAGATAACTATGTGCTTGTTTTTATGGATTATACAATGACTCAAAATTGATGTACATTTACTATTAACTTATTAACTGTTTTGAATTAGACTTTCTGATTGTAGAAGCATTATTCTGTACCTGAGTGCAAAAAATGGAGGATTTTTTTTTCATGGTTTATTTATTGATATCAAAACTCCAAAGGACAATGCAGGGAATCTATCACAGTAGCTTAAGAATCTTATAATGACAATGGAAAGGAGGAAAAAAAAGTCAAAAGAAGAAAAGACATTATTCAAATTCAAATAATAAGCAAATATATCCTATGCGTTGGTGTTAGGAAGTATGTTGGACTATAGAATCTTAAAACACAAGATTGAGGCTGTGTGTTTCTTAAACAAATTTGGTATTTGAAAACGTTCCAACCAACAATCAATCAATGCATAAACATTTATTAAAATACTACTATGTGCCAGACACTGTACTAAGCACCAGTGATACAAAATGACACAAAAGATAGTCCCTACTTTAAGGGAACTTATACTCTTATGGGGAGAGACCAGAAATTATATTAATCTATATCTTTCCAACTATATAACGATATACAGAAAGAATAGAAAATAATTAATGGAAGAAATTAAGAGAGGTTAGAGAAGACATCTAGTTAAAGATGAGCTTTTGTTTGGGAATTATTCTATTTATTATATAAATCAAGTTAGGGAGATTAGCACAGCAGTCAGAATAGAGGGGAGGGAATCCCAGTAATAGGAGAGAGCCAGAGAAAATACCCAGTCAAGAGATGGAGTTCCTTCTTTTGTGAAACATACAAGTAGCCACACAGTGTCATGGATCAAATTGTTCATAAAAGGAAATAACATATAGGAAGGCTGAAAACATGGGAGGAGACTAGATTATATAAAACTCTGAATACAGGAGCATTTTGTAATTAGTCCTACAAATTACAGGGATTTACTGAAGTTAGTTAAGTAAGGGAGAGGGGGTAATATGATTGGACCTGTAATTTAGGGAAATCACTTAAGTGACTGAATGAAGGATGGATGAGAACAGGGAGAGATGAGGCAGGTTGACCCACAAGCAGTCCATTGCAATAAAACAGATGGAAGGTGAAGACAGCTTGTATTGGAAAGGTAGCTTATTAGGCCCTATTAAAAAAGATCCTTGCCCATACAAGCTCAAGGAGTACCTTAGAAGTGAAGGGCATTGTGTTTAGAATATCTTCTGCTGATTCTCACTGAAGCAGCTAAAGAAATAAGAGAAAACAAAACCATCTTATTAGAAACTCATTTTCCCTAATCTCATCAACACCAAGCTGACATCCTCCTATACCTTCCTTAAACTTCCTCATTCCCAATTTAGAGATAAAAATATATTTTTCAAGCTCGATTAGAGAAATGAAAATTAAAACAACTCTGAGGTACCACCTCACATCTATCAAATTGGCCAATCTGACATTAAGAAAAATGATAAATGTTGGAAGGGATGTGGCAAAATTGGAACACCAATGCATTGTTAGTGGAATTGTGAACAGGCCCAACCATTCTGGAGGACAATTTGAAACTGTACAAAGGAATATAAAACTGTGCCTACCTCTATTAGGTCTTTATCCCAAAGAGATCCAAAAAAAAGTGGAAGGAATCAACTTGTACAAAAATATTTATAGCAGCTCTTTTTGTAGTGGCAAAAAATTGTAAATTTAGGGTATGGTTATCAATTGGGGAACGGCTGAACAAATTGTGGTATATTATGGTGATGGAATACTATTGTGTTATAAAAAATGATGAGCAGGATGATTTCAGAAAAAGATGGAAAGACTTATATAAACTGATACAGAACCAGGAGGACATTGTTAACAGTAACAGCAAAATTGTATGATGATCAATTGTGAAAGCTTAGCTATTCTCTACAAATACAATGATCCAGGATAATTCTGAAGGACTTGTAACAAAGAATGCTATCCACCTCCAGAGAAAGAATTGTTGGGGTTGGAATGCAGATCAAAGCATACTATTTTTCATTTCAGTACATTTGTTTTTATTATAGTATGTTTTTATATGAGTAGTCTCTTACAACTATGACCAACTTGGAAGTATGTTTTCCATAATAGTATATGTGTTATCCAGATCAAATTGCTTACCATCTCTGGAGGGGAAAGGGGAGTAATGGAGGGAGGGAGACTATTTGGATCTTATAAATTCAGAAAATGTAGGTTAAAAATTGTTATTGCTTGTAATTGGGAAAATAAAATATTCAGACAAGGAGAAAAGCTCCTTTTTGTTGGCTTAACATTTATAATGAACTTCAACATATAATAGACTTTGCTTTTTGACACTATTTTATTTTTAGCCTTTTGCCATGCTTCTACAGTCATTTAACTACCTGATTTTAGTAATCTCTCTCTTGTACTTGTACTTTTAAAGTTAAAGTTTGTTGATAAGATTTTAATGCAGTCACATTGATCTCATCTTTTCTTTCTCATTGAAATTATTTGTTACTTGTTCTAGGCTCCTTAGAGCCTCTTTTGTTATATTATCTCATTTTACATGTTTCTGACAAGCCATTTCAGAATGTGAGAAAGACTAGTGCCCTCTTAAGAAATACTGGCATTATCAGCTACTTTTGGATGCTTAGACCAGATGTCTTGCTTACATAATCATGTAAATACAGGAAGTATAAGATGATATATTCAGTGGTTCCCCAGGTTCCTTTCATTTTCAACTTTTATGAACCAGTTTCCTATGTAGGAAAGTTAATATTATTTTTTGTGCCATGGGTCCCTTTGGCATTCAACTCAGTGAAGCCTAAAGACTCCTCCTCACAATAATGATTTAAATGTATATTTAAATCTGTTAAATTTAAAAGGAAGCCAATGATACTGAAATAAAAATGTATTTTCTGCATCCAAATTCATAAAACACCCCCTTCCCTCTGCTCTTGTTAAGAATCTTTGCTTCAATTACTTGTATAATCTTCCAGGGGAAATATATTTACCTACATTTCAAAGCTTTCAAAATATTTCACATGCATTATATCATTTATTATTCACAATACCTCTGTGAAGAAGGGATTTTTATTCCCTCTTTTGCAGATGACACAGGTGAGTCTGATAGAGGTTAAATGAATTAAACAGGGCCACACTGTTAATGAATATATGAAGTAGAATTAAAATTCAAGTATTTCAAACTCAAGACCAGCATCCCATCAATATTGCACATTCACCCTCTCAAATTACAAACAAGGAAAGTCAAGAATTTGTTAATCTAATGCTTATAATTCTTTTAATATATGTTGGTAGAATACTTCTCTGCTACTATCTGCCTAGCATGACTCTAGTGTATTATATTAGCAACAGAGGTAGATACTGTTCCTTGAGCTGCTAATTATTTGCCAAAGAGAGACAATCAGATGAATTGAATAATGCAGGATGCCTCTTACATCATCACCCTCCAGTTTGCCAATAAGGTTAGGTTGAGCTAATCTTTCCAAAGAAATTAGACTGGATTTCTAGTGTGTAATGCAACTAAAGATACTATAATGGAATCAGGTTAGGTCACCACCATCATAGCTGGAAAAATTGGGCCACAATCAATATGTAACATATGGCCATCTTTCAATATAACCTACAAATCCAGCTGTATCCATTGTATGATTTGAATCAACATCTAAAAATGTAGAGAATGCAAGGATTATTATCCTGGTGATAGCATCAGGAATCATCTTTTTGTAACTGCTGGGGTGTTTTTCTTCTCCCCGCCTCAGTTTCTCAAATTTTTGCCAGGAACTCGGTCTTTTGGCATGCAGCCACATTGCCTTGAGTAAATCAGTCCTGCATTGGACTAGATACCTCATGTTAGCGTGAGATGTTAGTTCAAGGTCATGGTGGACTGTGGGCCATGCAGTGAGATTGGGGTTCGAGCAAATTTCAGCCAAGAATTTTTCCTTTTCAGAGGGAGAGTAATATTCCCCCAAAAGAAACTCCATTCATCGAAACTGGGGTTAAAGAGAGTGAAGACACGCTTCATTTCTTTAATACTCTTGAAAAGTGAGAGGAAGAACTTGGGAAAGCATTTCCTCAGCACTTCAAGATCATTTGGGTAAAGGCCTTTTAGGATTTAACATGGACAATATCCTCCC
Organism: Gracilinanus agilis; assembly: GCF_016433145.1. Taxonomy (NCBI): domain Eukaryota; kingdom Metazoa; phylum Chordata; class Mammalia; order Didelphimorphia; family Didelphidae; genus Gracilinanus; species Gracilinanus agilis. The sequence goes on along the minus strand of NC_058132.1, from coordinate 604,371,961 downwards.
CAGGTTGTAGGATGGTTCTGTCTACAATGTGAAGTATAGAAACAGTGGTCTCAGAGGTTGGTTCAGCAGTCAGTGTCTGGGTGTCCATAGCCTGTGGTTTTTTATCTGATTTGGTAGTCCCTAAATACTTAGTTTCTATACTCTCCAATTGGAGGATTGTATGTTCATCTAATTCTTTCCCTTCCCTGATCTGTTTGAGAACTTGGAAAAGAAGTTTCATGTTTTCAAACATTTCTAGGGAACCAGAATCAGGTTTTGTTACAAAGGTAGAGCCAAAAAAGCAGCCAAAGATGTGAAAGCACCCTCTTCAGTACAATTAGGGACTGCACAACCACAAAAACCCGAGCCATAGCTGTTGGAATGAAGCATGTAAATTCTGCCAGTGTTATGGCACACCACTTGTAATAGTCATACATCTCAAGCATGTGGTGAATGAATCTAGGCACCTTGTGGAACCAAAATCTAGTGCTCTCTGCATAACAGACCAGAGAAGTATGGAGAAACTAGAGATAATGAGCAGCACCCTTGAAAATCCCATTCTGAGTATTTTTGTAGGTAGTCGACCTAACTATGCTCACCAAACTGTAATTAGGGGGTAAACAGGCTGATAATAGGCGAGCTGGTGGTACCAGTAAGTCTCCTGGGCCAGGGAGCCTACAACTACAGTATTTGTTGGTTTGAGACAGCTAGGGATGTGTGGGCCTGAGCTGAGATGTCCAGTCAGTCTCCCTGCTGTCTGTAGGCTCCTTTAAGGTGGGGAGTGAGGAGCCCCTCCCTGCTGGTGAGAAACTAGAAACCAACAGAAAGTGAACCAGTCTCACTTCCTGAATAAAATGGATGCCTGGTCTAACCCCCTCTGGAGACAAGTGGTAGCTATCCTCCTTATCCTAAGCCCCTTAGCCCTGGTTGATGTTATAAATGAACTATGGAAGCTCTCAGAATCAGGCAAGGGGCTTATTTAAACACAAGGGTAAACTGAGGGAAGAGGGTTAGGGTCTGGAGAAGCTGTTGCTATGGGTGAGTGGCCAGTGCTGGCAGAGGACCTCAGAAGGTAGGATCAGGCTGAGGGAATCGGCCCCTCAGCCAGGGATAAATTCCACTGCCCTGATGTAGAGTGGTCTACCAGCTTGACAAAAGAGGGTAATGATTTGGTTTAGGGGTGTCCTGGCTAGGCTAACTTAACTAATTCCTTTCCACATTCCACAACCCACCAACCACACCTCCTGGGGCCCCAAGGGGAAATCCAGGGGGTAGCTGGATATCTGGGTGAGGTCAAGGAAATCAGAACCCCCCCAGGTTGGTTCTCCAGGAGTATTTATAGTCCCAGCTCCAATAGTCAGGTCTTGAGATAGGGATTTCCTGGATCAAAGGTCCATTCCCCTAACTGCCAGGATTGCCCAGGGTGATTTTGCAAATGCAAGAGATATTGTGTCAATCCTGCATTACAGTGGTGTGGGGAAGGAGTGGTCAGCTTGTGCTTTAACTTGGTAGTTTTGTCCCCTTATAGCAATGGTCTGCAACCTTTTTGGCCCTGAGAGCCATAAACACCTGCAGAAGGAGGAAGATAGAGGCAGAAGGCCCTGCAATATAGGATGGGGGTTGAAGGGTCCCCTGGGGCACATCCTGGGGCTCTGCCTGGACTGGCCCTTCGGGAGGTGGAGCCAGATATGGCTTGAGAGCCATAAGTTGCTGACCCTTGCCTTATAGCATGGGAATCCCCACTCTCTTCCTGCCTTTAATGCTGTGTCCAGTGGGAGAGCCCTATCTGGTTTTGATTTCTGTCCTTTTGAGACACTTTGTAATGATAGGTTGCAAGGAGATTTAGAAGGCTCCTGCTACTACTCTGCAATCTTGGTTCCAACTCTAAAGCCTTATAAAAGACTCTCAAAATTATGACGGATTTCCTCAGTCAGTTGATGAAGTTACAGAATATAATCATGTTCTGAAGGAATGTGAAGGAGGCATAAATGTTCTGACCTTTGTGTTATTAAAGAGAATTTGCTAGGGAAAATGAAAAAGGAAGGCAGATGGGTCTTATTCAATGTCATTTCTAAGAACTGAAGATCCAGGAAAAGACCTAAACCCAAACAAATAAAGGGTGGCAACACATGACCTCATCTGACTTCTACCTATACCAGAGGATTTTAAGGTGAGACTTGTGAATAGGTATTTAAAATTATTTTGTATTTTTCAATATAATTGGTTTCTTTTAATCTTATTAAATTTTAAAAGAACTTATCTTTGTTCTTAGAATCAATACTGTGTATTGGTTCTGAAGCAGAAGAGTGGTAAGGGCTAGGCAATGAGGGTTAAGTGACTTGTTCAGGGTCACATAGCTAGGAAGTATATGAGGTAACATTTGAATCCAGGACCTCTCATACACACACACACACACACACACACACACACACACACACACACACACACATTCTATATATATTGGTTCTAAGATGGAAGGCAAGGGTTAAGAAAAAGAAAACAAACAAACAAAAAAAACCCCTTAATTTATATGTTGGTAAACAGGATAATGAACAAAGTACTTATCTAATATCTATCTACCCTAAATGAAGTGGAGCATGGCATTACAGGTCTTGTTTCTTCTCTTGGTTGCCACTGTCATCAATTTTGATCATTATGACCCAATCAGACAGAAAGTAATATTTGCATTGACTGTTGATGAATTTGACATATAAAATAGCTATTTAATGGAATTCTATTTTCTCTTTTTTCCCCTTTAGTTTCACTGGGTAATTAATAAAGTCAATTCAGGGAATGCAAGTCAAAGTGGAATGATAAAGATAAAAACATCATGGGAAAGCCTCTTAAAGGCATATTTCTACATGGGTTTCACTCAGTGGATTTGGTTTTAAGGCTAGGAAAGGATCAAATAAGTATAATTTTTAATAGGATATATAACAAATAAAGAGAAAAACAATAGGATATGTGGGTGGCTGGAGGTGGAAAATGCAAAATCACATATGATCAAAACTATCAAATACTCATCACTACTTAGTTCAGACCCTAGGAATTGTCAATGCTTATGAGACAAGCCATTCTCAAAAGGGATCACGTATCATTGCTACCTTCATGTAGCTTGTCCTTTCATGGAGAATATCTTAGCATACAAAATAGTACTTTTCTTTAGGACCTTGCCTAGAGTTGATGATTATTTTCTTACATTTAACATTCAATATTTTCCAAAATGTCTTCTGGCACTAATGAATTATAATTTGCTTTTAAAGCTTTTGCTGTCTGAATATGTAAAAACATTACTTTGGATTCAAAATATTTACAGGTCCAATGTAAGTTAGTTTGAATGACTCATATTGCAACTAAATTTTTAATTTTCATATTCAGTTAGGATTTTGATGAAAAGGAACATTCATGTTAATTCAATATGCATCTATTGTGATATGTGAGCAAGGCACAAGTCTAGACCCTGCAGTTTCATAAAAGTGAAAAAGTCTGTTTTCAAGAATTTGACAATCTATTGGAGGTTTCAATTCAATGAAGAAAATACTAAATTCAATAAAGAAAATACTAAAAGCATCCTATATTCAATATACTCTGCTAGAAAATGGATAAATAAGGATAAAGAAAGATATATTCTTGCTTGCTTTTAAGAAGTTTTTACTCTATTGAAGAAATAAGGAGATATAAAAATAACTCTAATATGTTATAATGTATTAAGTGGATTAGAAAACTAAAATGAATGGTATGAGAAACTTGAAAAGAGAGTAATCATTAACAAATGAGGGATGAAATCAGGGAAAGCTAATGTACAGAAAGCTTCTTATGACCAGAAGCCTGAGTGTAAGGAAGAAATTTAATAAGTAGAGATGAGAGAAGAGGCTATTCCATATAGATGATCCAGAAATGTAGATAGATATCACTAGATTCAAACTATAGAAAAAAGTCACATCACTTATTAAACCATTATTTTCAATAACATTTTCAATAAACCTTTTGGCTAAGGTCTGATGTTAATTTAATCCATTACGATCTCCATAATACCTATTCATCTGAAAGATCTGACTTGCTACCTATCACTTAGTGGTATTCCAATTTTAAAAGTCATACTCTCCCTAGAATCAGGAAGACCTGAGTTCATAGCTGATCTTAGATACATTCAGCTGTATGACTCTGGGCAAATCACTTCACCTTAGTTCTCTTAATTTAAAAAATGGGGATAATAATAGCAGCTACCTCTCAAGATTGTTGTAAGGATTAAATGAGATAACATTTATAAAGAGCTTAACACAGTACCTGGCACTTATTAGTCACTTAATAAATGTTTAATTCTTTCTTTCATATTTATTGTCAGAACCTACTTTGTCCCCTTTCCAAGAAGGCATTAGTGTTTGGTAATATTTGTTTTATCAGGTAACCTTTAAAGCCCCTTTCTCAGCAATCTAACTATATAGTAATAATGCACAAAAAATGAACTATACCCAAAACACAGTATATATGCATATAAACCAAAAATCAAGCTATGCATTTTAACATACTAACATTACTATACTGCACACATACTGTCACAAACACTAATTAAGAAGAAAATAATAAAACAGAAGCATCCTCAAAACTCAGTAATAAAAACACATGCATCAATAAACATTTGTAGTTTCAAGCAAGGCACTCATTAAATGGGTAAACATTAGCATTGTTGTCTAACTAGTCATTTATTCATTCAGCCAGCCAGTGAACAATTTATTCTTTTAGTTTCTTGGTAATATCATAAAAGAATTATAGTCATTGATTGAATAAACCTAGCTCTCCCATGACCTGATGACCTATTTAATGTGACACTGTAGCTAGAATATATCCTAGCTTTTATCAGAATTATATCCCTACATTTTTAAATTTGACCCTTCAGAGATCCTAGGATTTTATTGTGTGTTGAGGGGGTGGGTTCCATTTAGGGTCTCTGGCTGATGTTCTAAGCAAAACAAAAACAAAAACAAAAACAAAAGAAAAAAGAAAAGGATTGCTCTTGTGTCCAGTGTTTTCTCTCTAACTCGACTGGTCACTGAGTTATATAATAAGAGACTTCTGCACTTCACATATTAGTTCATGAGCCATTATAAATATCAGATAGCCTTTGATCTACTGGAAGGTAGTTACCTTTTGCTTAAATCAAGTAATTGTAAAGGAATAAACAGAGATAAAACACTTACATTAAAATATATTATACATAATAATGCTGATATTATCAGAGAACAAAAAGGGATTCAAATATGACAGTGTGAGAGAGAGTAGTTATGTTATACTTTGATAATCCTAAAATACAAAGGAAAGAGAGAGAAACGGTAATAAAGTGTATTACACTAAGCAAAACAGGGAGAGGAAAGGTGGAGGAAATTATCTCACATAATTCGGATGTGCAAGTAGAAAACTATACAAAGAGGACAAAGAAGTAGAGAGAATGAACACTTGAAATTCACTTTCATCTGAAATGAATCGGAGAGAAGAATGTACATACACATTTGGAAACAGAAACACATTTCATTAAAAAAGGAATAGGGAGAAAGGGAATGTATAAGAAAGATGTATATTCATAAAAAGGATTAGTCATAAGCAAAACAATTTCTAAACATGGAGCTAGATTATGAAGAAGATTTGGGAAGGAAGGAAGAAAGGAAGGAAGGAAGGAAGGAAAGAAGGAAGAACTCCATTATATTTGCTTGCAAGAAATACTCTTGAAACACACTCATCCAATTAAAATAAAGGGTTAGTTATGCTTCAAATGAAATAAAAATAAAGGGCAAACAATAATAGTCTTAGACTAATAGCAAAAATAAATTATTCAAAAGATAATAAATAAATAATGAATACATATCTCCCCAAAACTATACTATCTAAGTACATAGAGGAAAAAAATAAGTCGTAGAGAGTAGACAATAAGATTATAATGGTGAAGGACCTCAATGTACTCATTTTAGAATTAGACAAATCTAATTACAAAATAAACAAGAAGTTAACAACTTGAATTTTAGAAACATTAAAGAGGATAGACTTCTATTGACTACTGAATGAGAATAATGATAATTATAATAATATGCAACATTTATATTATAGTTACTATGTGCCAGGCCCTGTGTAGAAATAGAAAGTAGAATACATATTTCTCAAGTTTTATGTCACTTTTTAAAAAATCGATCATGTATTAGCAAATAAAAATTTAAAAACTTCCAAATTCCAAAAAGCAAAAATATCACACATCTTTTGTAGACCACATGCAATAAAATTATATTCAATAGTCATTGAAGATATAATTAAAATTAATTTAAAGTAAAGTAACAATCTAAAATAAGGAGTTGATTTTCATAGAATAAATCATATAAATAATACATGTTTATTAAAGATAATGACAATGAGAAAATGAAACAAATTTAAAGGGATGCACTCAAAGTTATCCTTTGAAGTGAAGTTAATATCTCCAAAAACATTCGTTAACCAAAAAAAAAATTCAATAAAAACTAGAAGATAAACAAATTAAAACTTTAACTATCAATAAAGAAATCCCTAAAATCAAAGAAGACATTAGCAAAATTGAAGGAAAAAATAGGAGGTGTTTTTAAAAAATAGATGAAACTAGCTAATTTTATATTTTAAAATAAACAAAAAATAAATCAGCAGTTTCAAAAATGAAAAAGGTCAATTAACAAATTGATGAAGGAAGTAAATTGATATAAACTATTTGCTTAATTATATAGCAACAAAATTTGTAAGATACTTGAATACCTTACAAATATATAAATAAAATTTATATAAAATGATATTATACTATAAAAATATAAAAATGAATATTTATAAGACTATAAAATGCCTAAAGTCACCAAAAAAACCCAGAAAACATAACTCACTCTCAGAAAAATAAATGGAAAAATTTATAAATTACATTCCAGAAGAAAAAAAACAAGAATTAGATTTAATTAGAAGCAAATTCTATCATATGTCCAAAAAACAAGTAACTCTAATATTTGGAAATCCATTTGAAAAATATAGGAAAATGATCCTTATTAAATTCCTCCCAAATGTAGTCTTCATATCTGAATCATGGAGAGGGAAAACAACAAAAATAAAGGAAATAAAAGACCAATATTTCTAATAATATTTTTGAAAAATTTAAATAAAATATTGCAAGACCATATTATAAAGATTATGTACTATGAATGAATTTAATTTACTCAGGAATAAATTGTTCATTTAGTATTAAAATTATTATGAAATGGAACATGTAAGTAAAAAGAACAATAAAAAGAATAGGATTATATCAAGAGATGTAGAATTTTTTTTACAAAATATAATATACATTCCTGCTTACAAAAATCCAGGACACATAGAAATAAATGTATCTTTCCTAAATTTAATATAGACTATCTATCTTAAATCAGGAGTTAGTATTATATGTAATGGAGATAAAATAGAGACCTTTCCAAAAACATTAGATGTGAGTGAATGGATGAGTTCCATATTTACCAAAAAAATGAAAAAGGAAGAGATGAAAAGATGAATTTAATTTAAAAATAACTAATATAAAAATTATCGATCTACCAAAACAAGCATGAGAACTCTGGCTATAACTTCAAAATATTCTTTTTAAAAGTAAAAAAAGACTTAATTGGGAAAAAATTCTTTTTTAGTCTAGTTGAACCAATATAATAAGAATGACAATACAAAAATTGACTTATTCATTGCTACACAAATAGAACTATCAGAAGATTCCTTTATTGAGCAAGAAAAGATAATAATGAAAATTATCTGGAAGAACAAAAGGTTAAGATTCTAAAAGAAAATATTGAAAGAATGAGAAGAAAGCAGGCCTAGAATTATTAGAGATCAAATTCTACAACTGAGCAATAATCATCCCCTGAAATGTTATGGTTAACAAGAGATAAAGAAGTCAATAAATGGAAATGATTAGTTAACAAAAAGGAAACAAATAATGTGAATGTACACAGTAGCCTTACATAGCCAAACATAGTAGTGTGTGATGAACTAAAAGAGCTCAGCTAAGACTCATAGTGAGACTCATAGTTTGGCAAGAACTGCAAGGAAAAGTAGAAAGAAATCTGGCAAAAACAAGGATTAGATCAAGATAGCATATAGTGTAAAACAAACTTAACTCTTAATGATGGCAATACTTAAAAAGGGTGGCATCATAAATGAATTTTAAAAAAGAAATGATTTTTAAGATATATGGATAGGGGATAATTTCATAATAAAGTAAGAGAGTGTATCACAGAAGATAAAATGGACAATTTTGAGGGTGTAAATTGTTAAAAGTTTTCTATGAAGATAATGCAGCTAAAATTATATGGAGGTAGATAACTGGGGGAGGGGAGGTGGGAGTCTTTATCATCAAATTTGTCTAATAAAGATCTTATTTCCTAGGCACATAAAGTACTTGCTCAGATTTGTGAGTTAATACCCAGTTCCTCAATTCAAAAATTGCTAAAGGATATGAACAGTCAGTTTTTAGAGAAACTCAAGCTATCAATAGCTATATGGAAACAATGGACTAAATCCCCAATAATTAGAAAAATAAAGATTTAAGCAATTCTAGGTGCCCACTGCAAACCCATCAGAATGACAAAACTGACCAGAAAGGAAAATAAATATTGAAATGGTATGAGAAATCATGTGCACGGTTAGTTGGGTTATGAAGTAGTCTAAGTATCCTAGAAAGCAATTTGGAACTATTTTTATAGTTTATAATTTGTAAAACTCTTCCTTTGACTCAGCTAGGTGATACAGTATATAGAGCACATGAGTTAGAATCAGGAAGACATGAGTTCATATTTGTCTCAGACACTTACTAGCTGTATGACCCTGACAAGTC
>NC_058132.1:604326421-604350362 GCF_016433145.1 Gracilinanus agilis | reverse complement strand
ATTTAGTGAGAGCTGTTTCACCCCTTTATAGCATGGAAATGCCTCGATTCCACATACCTTCCACGCTGTGCCCTGTTGTGGGGTTCCTCCGTTTGTCTGGACTTGTTTTTATGTCTCCTTGAGGAGTTTTTTGTGTTTTTCAGTCAGGAGAGGTTAAGAGCTGCTTCTTACTCTGCCGCCATCTTAACCCAGAACGTCCTTACTGATGGTTTTAAACATATAGTGTTTATTATTTTGAGGAAGATGCCTTCTATTCTTATACTTTTTAGTGTTTTCAATAGGAATAGGTGTATTTTGTCAAAGGCTTTTTCTGCATCTCTTGAGATAATCATGTGAATTCTCTTGGTTTGATTATAAATATGGTCAATTACATGAATGGTTTTCTAATATTAAACCATCTTTGCATTCCTGGTATAAATCCCTCCTGGTCATAGTGAATAATCCTTGTGATAACTTTTTGCTAGTACTTTATTGAAGATTTTTGCATCTATGTTCATTAAGGAGATTGGTCTATAGTTTTCTTTCTCTGTTTTTGGTCTGCCTGACTTTGGAATCAATACCATATTTGTGTCATAAAAAGAATTTGATAAATCTCTTTCTTTGCTCATGTTATCAAATAATTTATATAGTACTGGGATTAGTTGTTCTTTAAATGTTTGATAGAATCCACTTGTGAATCCTATCTGGCCCTGGGGATTTTTTCTTAGGAAGTTTCTTGATGACTTGTTCAATTTCTTTTTCTGAGATGAGATTATTTAAACATTCTATTTCCTCTTTCTTAATCTAGGCAATTTATATTTTTATAAATATTCATCATTTTACTTTGATTGTCATATTTGTTGCCATATAATTGGGAAAATAGTTCGTAATTATTAACTTAATTTTCTCTTTGTTAGAGGTGAGATCACCCTTTTCATATTTGATACTATTAATTTGATTCTTTTTTCTTTTTTTAGTAGATTAACCAGTACTTTATGAATTTTATTTGTTTTTTTAAAGGGCCAGATCCTATTCTAATTTATGAGTTCATTTCTCCTTTAATTTTTATGGTTTTTCATTTAGTTTTCATCTGAAGATTTCAAATTTGTTCTTTTTCTAATTTTTTTAAGTTGGAAGCCCAATTCATTGATCTCCTCCCTCTCTATTTTCTTGGAATAGGCTCTCAGCCATATAAATTTTCCTCTGAGTACTGCTTTGGCTGTATTCCAAAGGCTTTGCTATGATGTCTCATTATTGTCATTCTCTTTAATGAATAATGTTTCTATGATTTCTTCTTTGACTGAGTTTTAAAGAATTAGATCATTTAGTTTCAATTAATTTTAAATTTACCTTTCCATGGACCCTTGGTAATTATAATTTTTATCACATTATGATCTGAAAAAGTGGCAGTTATTATTTCTGCTTTTCTGCATTTGTTTACAATAATTCTGTGCCTTAGTACATGGTCTATCTTTGCATATGTACCAAGTACTGCTGAGAATAAGGTATATTCCTTTTTGTCCCTGTTCATTTTTCTCCAGACATCTATTAACTCTAATTTTTCTAGCATTTCATTTAATTTCCTTACTTCTTTCTTATTTATTTATTGGTTTCATTTATCTAGTTCTGAAAGGGGAAGGTTCAGATCCCCCACTAGTATGGTCTTACTATCTATTTTCTCCTTGAGCTCCTTCAATTTTTCCTTTAGAAATGCAAATGCTATATCATTTGGTGCATAAATGTTTAGTAATGATATTAATTCATTGTTTATAGTATCTTTTAGCAAAATGTAATTTCCTTCCTTATCTCTTTTAATCAGATCAATTTCTACCTTACCTTTGTTTGGTATCATGATTGCTACTCCTGCTTTTTTCCCTTTAAATTATGCATAATTAATTCTGCTCCAGCCTTTTACCTTGAATCTTTGTGTGTCATCCTGCCTCAAATGTATTTCTTGTATACAATATATAGTAGGATTTTGTTTTATAATTCACTCTGTTATCCACTTTTGTTTTATGGGTGAGTTCATCCCATTCACATTCAGTGTTATGATTACTGACTGTGTATTAACCTTCATCATGTGATCCCCTTTAGATCCTGCTCTATTCCCTTTGATTCTGTTATTCCTCATCAATATTTTGCTTTTTGTCACCCACACAAACATACACTCCTTTTAATTACCTCCCCTTTCCCTTGTCTTCTACTTCTCTGTATGATGATAGAATTCTATACTCCATTGAGTACACTTATTTTTTCCTCTCTGAGCCAGTTATAATGAAGGAAAAGTTTAAACATTGCTTGTCACCACCCTTACTCTCCCCTCTCTATAATGATTTTTCATGCCTCTTTATGCTATATAATTTACCCCATTTTCTCTCTTCCTTTTCTATTCTCTCAGTGCCACTGTCTTTTTCAGGCCTTGATTGATTTTTTACATATCATTTATATGCATACCTATCATATTATACATACATATTATTCAATATCATCACATTTGTATATTATATAATATCATCACATATCATCATATATATCATATCATCATAATCAATTCATTTCTCCACTCTCTGAGTAAATTCCTTCTATCTTCTCTACTACTAAGAGTAATTCTTGAGAATTACAGAAATCCTCTTTCCATGTAGACATGTAAATATTTTGACCTTAATGAGTCCTATAAATTTTCTTTTTTATTTACATTTCTAGGCTTTTCTTGATCATGGCTTTAAGGTAGTCCAATAATTCTCAAATTGTCTCTTGTAGATCTATTTTCTAAGTCAGTTGTTTTTTCCTGTTTTCCTCTGTTTTTTTTCCTTCCTTTCATTCTGCTTTATTGTTTCTTGATTTCTCATGAAATCACTAGTTTCTAGGTCAATTCTGATTTTTAATATCTGATTTTCCTCTGTCAGTTTTTGGTTCTTGTTTTTTTCAATTGGCCCATTTTTCTTGCATCACTTTCATTTCTCTTCACTTTTCATCTGCTTCTCATAGTTTGTTTTTGAAGTCATTTTTGAGCTCAGAAAACTAATTTTTAATAATACCAAGGGGGTCTCTACCCATGGATAATCACCATGGCCATAAAAGTCAGACTGATTATATATTTTTGCAGCCAAAGGTTAAAAATATCTATATAATCAGTTAAAACAAGATATGGAGGTGACCATTGCTCATAGTAAGTGATCTTTCCCCTAATTACTATTTGGCTGAATTTTTTATTTTAAATTTATCCTAAGCAATGAAGTAATATCAAAAATCTTTAGGGTAAATTTATCTGATAAAGGCATTATTCCTCAAATATATAATGAACTAAGTCAGATTAAAAAAAACTCAAAAACAATTACCCAATTGATAGTCAAAAGATATACACAAGATTTTTTCAGAAGAAGAAATCAAAACTATATCTAGTAACATAAAAATGGTCTAAATCACTATTGATTAAAGATATGCAAATTAAAACAACTTTGAAATATCATGTCACACCTATTAGAAATTATAAATGATAGACTGAAAGAGGAAAAATTGGAATACTAATCAACTGTTGTTTGAATTATGAACTAGTTCACATAACTCTAGAAAACAACTTGGAACTGTGCCCAAAGGGCTATAAAACTGTGAATACCTTTTTTTTTTAATTTTTAAAATTTTTTTTAAACCCTTAACTTCTGTGTATTGTCTTATAGGTGGAAGATTGGTAAGGGTAGGCAATGGGGGTCAAGTGACTTGCCCAGGGTCACACAGCTGGGAAGTGTCTGAGGCCGGATTTGTATGAATACCTTTTGATACAGAAATATCACTATTACTGCAAAGAGATCAAAGAAAAAAGAAAATAACTTAGATTTACAAAAAAATATACCATTTAAGGCTGCATTTTTATGCCAACAAGGAATAGGAAATTGAGGGGATACTCATCAGTTAGGGAATAGTAGAACAATTTGTGGCATATGATTGTGGTGGAGTACTACTGGGTTATAAGAAATGATTATGGGATAGTTTCAAGTAAAATAAAGACAGGTCAAAGACCTTTATGAACTGATGCAAAGTGAAGTAAAAAGAAGCAGTAGATCATTGTGTACAGTAAAAATAATTTTATAATGCTGATCACTTGTGAAAGACTTGGCTATTCTGACCAATACAATGATTTCTAGATAATTCCAAAGAATTCATGATGAGAAATGCTATCCACCTCCAGAGTGGAAATTGAACTCAGTACAAACTGACATGAAATTTTCTTGCTTTATCTGCCAGGATTGCCTCAGGTGGATTTGCAAGTACAAGAGATTCTTGCAGCAATCCTGCATTACACTAATTTTTTGTGATATTGCTTATATGGAAATATCTTTTGCCTTAAAAAACAAAATATATACAAAGGATTTTGCACATTTCATTGTTGAGTCACATCTTATTGGTATTGACTCATCTTTCCAGAATGTCATACATTTTAAAAAATTATTCCTTTGTTTTTCATATTAGTTATTCTACTTATCTACAAATTTGATAAGTATATGCCTATATCTTCATCAAATCTTCATCAAATATGTTAATCAAATATGACATATACAGTAACAGAAATCTTGTGGTACATCATTAAAAACTTCCTATAATTTGATATTTACCTATTAATGAATGATATTTGAGAATGATTATTAAGCTACAAATCTAACATTTAGCATGCCTTTCTCCATTGTATCTCCAAGTATATTATAATTTTTACCAAATGCTTTACTAAAATTGAGATATGCCACATCAGTAAAATGCTCTTGAATCTGATTCTGCATTCTAGTAAGCCTATCAATCAAGGAAATAAAATTTGTAGAAAATGGTTTATTTTTAGTGAATCTAATAAGGAACTAAATGAGGTCTTCACCCCAATATTGTTTTCTAAGTACTCTCAAGCCATTTTCTTATAATCTCTTCTAGTTTTTCCTTAGAAATTGATATGATCTTTCCATTTCTAGACACAACATATTCTCCCTTTGAAAATTTGTCCATTTCCTATTACCTCCCTTGTTTCTTGTTTTCCATGAATTCTCAATTAATGAAGTTCTTTGATAATTTTAGTTACAGATGGTTTTAGAACTATAGTCGGTATATTTTTCCATCTTATAGACTTATTTCATTTAAAGTAGAAAGTCTCTGTATTATTTTCTCTCTTACCTTTCAACTAAATATGAAGTGAATTTAGAATACACAAGGCATAATATAGTATACTCTGAAAGTCTAGACATTTTTAATTGCCTATCATTCCAAGAATCAGTTTTTTTCTGGCCAGGCAGATTATTTTACCATGAATCCTTGACTTGTTTACCCATTGATGATAAGAGGGTTTGGGGAAGGATCAGGGGAAAATTGGTAATATTTCTCTTTTTGTCCCTCTTGCTACTTCCTATGGCTCTATGCTAGAGATCTTCAATGCACCAATTTCTTAGAGCAGCCAAGTGTTCAAAGAGTTCTCTAAACTTTATTTTTTCTATGACATCTTCTTATGAACAATAGGGACAAAATAATGAAACAAAATCTCACCTCTGACACTACTTGTTTGACCCTAGGCAAATTATTTTGTTTCTTCATCTGTAAACTGAGGAGTTTGGTATATGGCCCATGAACTTCCTTTCAGCTCTAGAGGTATAATCTTACAGAAAAACAAAGTAAAAACTCAACTAAGTCCTATTCTCCCCCACCTTGCCACTGCTTTCTGCTCATGGGTCCTTCTCTCTGCTTTCCTTTGTTTCTCTCATAATATATATTTCTTGGAGTAGTCACACTCTATGTTTGCAATGAGCATGGGAAATAAAAAAAAGCAGACACCTGCCACACATCAAACAGCTAAACATATCTGTATTTGGAAAACCTGCATATCAACCTTTTGTGGAACATTTGAAAACTATGGAATGTGATTTTGGGATAAGGCTGGCTGGTCTGTTGGACTGTCTCGCTCAGATAGAAGAAAGTTACATTCATATCTTTCCTAAAACTGAGAACAGTCTTGAATTCTTGTCATGTTCATTTCTTAATCATTTGTGAACATATTGCAGATTTCTTCTGATTCTAATGCTAACTCATCCTGCTGTGCTAAGGAACAAGAATATATTATCAAATTAGAATTAACTCAGGTAATTTCAGGGCTGACTCATTATCCTTATGGGAGAGGAATATGTAGGCTTTTGGATTGGATGTTTTAGTTGATCTAATTTGATGGTAGCCATCAGTGCCAAATGGTTGTGTCTTTTCTACTCATTAAAATTCTAGGCAGGAATCATTTCCTCCAACAAAAAAGGTTATTATCATTAACATAGCATAAATGGTTTTAGGCTAACCAACTTTCTGGCTGATTTAACTAATCGATTAGGGTGAGAGAGAAGTCTTTATAAGACTCTTTATAATGATTTTTATATATTTTTAAAATTAACACTGTTCACAATTCACAGGAAGAAGCCTTTTAACCTTCAGTTATTTCTGAATTTAAACATAATAAAAGTTCAAAGACCCAAATCATTATGGCTTTCTTTTCTTTTAAAACTCTTATTTTCTCTCTTAGTAATAATTTAAAGATAGAAAGGCAAGTGGAGCAGCTAGAGTAGCTCAGTCGATAGAATTAAGGGTAGAGATGGGAGAGGTTCAGGATTCAAATCTGACGTGACAATTCCTAGCTGTGTGACCCTGGGCAAATTATGTAAACCCAGTTGTCTAGCCTTTGCCACTCTTCTACATTGGAACCAATAATTAATATTAATTATAAGATGGAAGGTAAGGCTTCCAAAAAAACAGAAGGGCAAGGGCTAGACAAAGAGGGTTAAGTGTCTTGCCCCAAGCCACACAGCTAGGAAGTGTCTGAGGCCATATTTGAATCCAGGTCCTCCTGGCCTGGCACTCTATCCATTCTGCCACCTATCTGCCCACAGACTTTCTATCTTTCTTTCTTTAATAATTTTTGACACTTTCCAATAACACTGCCCCCAGCTAAATCCTACCTCATAACAAAGCAGAATTAAGAAAAATAAACCAGAATAGAGATCATATCTGACAATGAATCTGTCTGTCTGTGGACAAATACCCAGTTCCATATCTGCAATTTACTAGTCTCTTCTGAAAAGGAAGAAAATCTATTTAATTGGTAGTCCTTTGAAATTAAATTGGTTTCAATGATTTGAATGTCTTTCCATTATTATGCTCTTTGCATTATACAGACATACTATCCAGAAACTTAAAAAGTCATGAGTAGCATATTATAAAATTATATATCATTGGGGAATGAGAACCACTTCTGGCAAGTTTCAAGTAAAATAGAAATACCACATTAGACACTGAGTTGAAATACCTGGTGGCACATCACATTAACAAACATATTCTAAGGTCAAAAGATATTTCATCATAGCATAATTGAATTGCAAAACAGGAACCCAATAATTTTTAGATCAATGAACTGGTCTGCTTGTTTCCTGAAAAACTGCAGCCATATTTAATTTTTTAAAAATTTAATGGGAGCATAATGTGTTATTTTAGCCAATCATGAATATGAGATAATTTGTTTTAAGAAAACAAAAAACATTTTTTAAAACTGACACAAAACCGACTTTTGTAAAATGAAATAGATATGGATCAGGAAGGCAACTCATGGGAAATCTAGTCATTTTATAAGTGATGAAACTAAAGCCCATAGAAAATATGTAATTAGCATAGCCAAATGTTACATTAGTACTTAATTACAGAGGATGAGATTTGAACCAAAGTCTTCTAGAGTCCAAACCCTGGCCTCTTTCCATTTAATATGCCATTTCCATAAGAGATAATAATTTTAAGTACAAAATGTTCTTCATTTTATAGAAATGAAGAGAAGAACACCAGACTTTGTTTTAGAGAGCAAAGTACTCTTGTGCATTTAAAGTATGATTCAGAGAGATCAGAAAAGATGTTGGAAATAGAAGAAATTGGTTCTGCCTATATTCCATTACAGATTACTACATAGTTATCAGAAAATGTAAAGAGATATCACAGTGGGTTACCTTTCCAGAGCAGGCACACAAATTCTACCCACAAGCAAGTAATAGTAATTTGAATTTTTGATGCTGAAGTGAAAACAAGGTCAGTAACTATGGAGTAGTGGTGGGTGGGGATCTTGGACAATTTGGCATCATAGCCAGATTGTTGATGGGTTAGGTCAATAATAGCTATGCCATTTCTCTAACTCTGAGCTCAGCCCTAGCACTCAGAATATGGCTAAGCATGCAGCACTATCATTCTGAATATGTAGAACCTTCAAGCTAACTGACAGAATCATCAACTGTTTACTAAATCTCTATTAAAGGAAAAGGCTACCATTCTGGTTCCTAGATTTAAAAGTTCAAAGAATATGGAACTCAATACTTGAAGAACAAAGGGGAAGAATCTCAGGTAAGAAAGGACAGGATCATAGAAGGAAATAACATTCTTTCTAAAGGTGTGCAGAACCTGGCTCTACCACAAAACCTCAAAATAGGAAGTGATGTTAGAAGAATGAGTAAATGAAAAAAGAAAAAGAGCTTTTATGTTTCTAGGAGACACAAATCTAGAAAAGACAAATAACTCCAAAAGACCTACAAGCAAAGTTTTAGAAAAACAGAGTTCAATTAGAATTATTAGAAGGAAAAATATTTTAAGGAGTTAAAATAATATTGTAAACTAAATGCAAGACGAGGAAGGATTTGGGAGAACAAAAGCTTTAAAAAAGAGTTGGAAAGAATAACAGCTCACTTTAGGAGGTTCAATATCCTTATCCATGTGACTGATACCTCAAAAATTAGAATACACCCAACAGTGGTTAATAAATCTAGGAGACAATAAGAAAACATTGAAACAAAGTACAAAAGATTGAAAAATAGAAGAAAATATAAGAATAATACTCAATAATATGTACAAATAATATCAAAATCAGCTAGAAAAGAGAATTTAAGAATTTGAAAACTACAAAAATAAAATGAAATAATCATATGTTAATAAATTATGAAAGAAGCTTCTCAGTCCTCTTAAAACAAGAGGGCAAAGTGATAATGCAAAGACATCACTAATCACCTCCTGAGAGTACCTACAGAGTGAAACTGCCCACCATTATCACAGCCATAATCTAGGGATTCTAGGTCATAGAAAAAAAGACTGCATGTAGAACCAAAAAGGAGTCCAAATATTGTGGTTCAATAGTCAGGACCACATTAGATATAGCAGCTACCAATAAAAAGGAATGGGAAGGATAAAATGTAATATTCTTAAAGGTAAGTGATCTAAGCCTGTAACTAAAAAGGTTATAAATGGATTTTTGATTAAATAAAGTACTTATAAGCATTATTGATGAAAAATAATAAGCCAAATAGAAATCTGAAATACAAAGACATGAGTCAAGAGAAATATCAACCTAAGTTTCTGGTCCCCTCAGAATCCTGATGTCATAAAATGTTGTAAAAGGGACATGAGGCTTGGAAGTAATTTTATGTTTTAATGATTTTAAATGGAAAATAACAAAAGAAGGAATGTCGAGCCAATCTATACAAATTTATTTTATTTAATTTGGAGGTATAAATAGAATTTCATACAAATTAGTAATGGGCAAGAGTGAGTGATAATCACTTGAAGGTCACTTTCATTTGAATTGGCCGTAAAAGATTAAAAAAACAGACACACATAAAGAGTTTGATGAGAAATACATTCAGACATTTATGTTGAGTGAATATATTAGAGAAGGGGGAGGAGTAAAATGAAGAAAGTAGATTAAGGGAGGAATTAATCATAAGCAAAATAAAAGCTAAGCTAAGAAGGAGGATCATTAAGGGGACTATTTAGAGAAATTTTACTGCAAGGCTGATCATTTGGGGGACTGACACAAAGTAGAAGAGAAATAACAGGATAAGAGGAAAGTAGAAAAGAGAACCCAAGGCCCTACCAAAGTGACAATTTCTCATCATTTTTGATAAAATGTTGCTGGAAGATAGAGGGATGTAATTCAGCATCATAATGCTGTGTTGCAAAAAAAAGTAATTCCCTGGATTTTACTTCATTCCCTAAATTCATCATGGCCTACAATTGGCAAAGGGAAAGTTTGAAAATATTCAAATTATACAGACTTAGTGCATGATTTACCAATTGATTACCAATAACTGAACTTGCTCCAAGTGTCTGAAGCAGATGGTTGACTGATTTGAGGCTTTGTCAGTACCTAATGAGCACAGTACAATATCACTTTCTTGCAGACACTCAGAGGATAATCCATCAATTGCAGAGAGACTTTCAGGTAGCTATCTGTGGGAACTAATAAAGAGACATTTCCTCAATATGAAGCCTATTGCCAGCAATCAAATAATAGCACTTATATCCAGGATAGATTCACATTTACAGCAGTTTCCTATATATAGTAACTAATTTGGTTGAAAGTGTATTAAGTACTTATTATTCCCCCTCAACTAGCACTTTTTAAGGGGATATGAACCAGGGGTTTAATTGGCATGTGGAATTCCTGATATAGAAAAACCCTCCCATGATACAGGATGGCACACTGTACGATTTTATAATTTCCATTTTGGAGCATTGAGAAGCTAAGTAACTTGACCATGCTTCTATAGCTGGGAGGGAGGGAGAACTTGTACCCTAGTCTTCCTAACTGTAAGGCCAGGAATGATGTCACATCATTAGGTCACACTGTCATTCATTGAAACATAAGATATGCTACATTAATACTTTTTGAAGGAAAGTATCAAACAGCTATTGCTATTCTCTGTTCTTATCTTCCTAATGTGCCTTTTGATATTTTGATATTTAAGTTGAATCTGTATGTCAACATTCACATATCAATTCATATGATTTTTTAGCATTGTTGGAAATATGTTACAATCATCCACCCTGTATGATTATCATATTACAGATTTCTGAGATGGTAAAAAGTTAGACAGGGGGTGGCTCTTTGCAAAATGAAGAAATACACCAAGTTTGTTTTGAGAAAACTTGATCTTCTCCTCCTTTACTTATTTTTCCCTTTTATGGCACTCTATCTTCTCTAGATTATAAAATCCTCATGTTTCACTCTCCCTTATAAAAATCTACTTTCAGAAAGTGGATAAGAAGAAAAGAACAACAACAAAAAAACCCAAAAAATTATTTTACTGATACAGAGAATTCTCTGATAAGCAAACACATTTTACTCATATAGATTGGCATATCATCTTCAATTTATATACTTAGAAAGTTACCAAAGCACTGGGAAGTTAAGAGACTTGCATGCAACAGTATATGTCAAAGGAATGCCTTGAACCCAAGTATTTCTACCCTTAAATTCACTTCTCTATCCAAAACAATACATTGTCTCTCTGGTAAAGAATTAATAAATGTGTTTATGCTAAAGATAATACTAGATAATATACAGAACTTCATGGCTACAAATTATTTTATCTAATTCATCTCATTTGAGCCTCTCAACAACCATGTGAGGTACGTATACATACTTTTTTATCTCCATTATCTTCTCTTTGACCTCCAGTTTCTTCTCTAAGCCATCATTCCTTTTGTAATTTCACAACATTCCTTCCCAGTCTCAATACTTTCATTAAACAGTTCAACTATACTCTGTTCTCCACTTTAATTCTTTGTGCCATTTTCTATTGCCATTCATGTCTTGCCAAATGCCAGTCTTTGATTACTTCAATCATCTGTTTCTTCCATTTTTACTCACTGCTTTGTATTTTATTTACTAATCAGCCACATTAAGTATTCTAAATCTTCTCAGGTTTCTGACACTGCATTCTAATGATCTACTATCTGAAAATTTTGAATTATATTTTATTAAGAAAATAGATGCAATTCGCTATAAATCCTGTTTTGTCTCCTCTTCTTCTCATATCTACTTGACCTCATCTTCTGTGCTCTTCTCCTTTATTACAATCTTTGATAAGTTAGCTTGTCTCCTCAAGCTAACCCACCTCTTTGCATCTACTCTTGATCTCAAATCTTCTCTTCTCCTGCATTTTCCTCCCACAATCATCCCTAAATTTTCTTCAGTCTCTCAATCTCTACCATTTTCTTTTCTACTACTTATAAACAAGACCAAGTCTGCCTCCTTTTTTCAACATCTTCCCTGAATCCTTCCTTTCTTTTTGTCATAATTCACCTCCGTTTTTCAGACAAATTCCTTAACAAAGTTCCTTATTTTCATTACTTACATATTATCTCCTCTCACACACTACTCAGTCTTCAGAGAGCTGTCTTCTAATCTCCTCACTTAACTGAAACTTGTCTCCAAAGTCCTAATGATCACTAAATTAACAAACCTATAGTCTTGGTTAAATCTTCATCCTTCACCTCCTCACTAACAGCATTTGACATTATTGATTACCCTGTTCTATACACTTTTACCCCTCTAGATTTTTGTAACCTTCATATGTTTTGGTTTTCTTCTTATCTATTTGACTAGTACATCCCAGTCTCCTTGCATGACCATAATCCAGACTATATTCCCTAATAGGGATGTTCTCAAGTTTTGTCTTAGATTTTTTCTCTACTTTCTACACCTTCATGCATTGAGCACATCAGCTCACGTCAATTTAATAATCACCTCTAGCAGATGATACATGAATTCATAATCTCTCAGTACAGGATCTATAATCCATTATCTTTCCTGAGTTTCAGTATGGCATTACCAATTGACTATTAAAGAATTCAGATGATATGTTTGTAACCCTTCTCAAATTCAGTGCATCAAAATAGACATTATCTTTTTCTCTTTCCTGCATGTCACTATTTCTTTGAGGGAACTACCATCCTTCCAAGCATCAAAATTTATTATATCAGTGTCATCCTCAGCTCCTCATTATTCCTCTAACTACTTAACCAATCAGTTTCAAATCTTTTTGCTCTTTAACTATATTTAACTATATTTATATAACTATATTTTAACTATATTTCCTCTTCTCTCTGGTTAAACAGCTCACACTCTAGGTCTTGCTTTTGTAAGAAATTCTTAGTTGGTCCCTTTGCTTTGAGTCTTACCCCTTTCCAAAACCTACTTCTCACATCCAACAACATATTGCTGTTCATGGGCAGGTATGATCATTTCACTCTCTTGCCAATCTCCATTCAATAAACTCTAAGGTCTCTATATTGCCCCTAAAAGCAAATATAAACTTTTCTGTTTGTGATTTAAAGTCCTTTATAACCTGACATCCTGTTCCCCTTTCAGTTTTAATTGCACAGTAATCCCTTCCATGCAGTATTTAGTCCAGTTACACTGTTTTTCCTGTCACCAAAACATAGTCCTCGATGCTGTGTTTCTGTGCCTCTGAGATTACTTCCATTTATTCATTTGCATATTTTATGTGCTTAGTTATTTAAATGTTTTCTTCTCCATTAGGATGCAAGCTCCTTGAGGGCAGAGTCTGTTTTTGTCTTCATTTATATCCCCAAATCTTAACATAATGCCTAGGACATAGTAAGTGCACAAAAAATACTTATTGAAAATTGGCTGATTTGCCTTGATTTTCCCCATGCCAGGAATGCACTCACTCTATAAGTCTACTTCATAGTCCTAGTTTCCTTTAGTTTCAGTTCAAGAGCCACCTCTGGCATTAGGCCATATCTAGTTCTGGTGGTTG
Organism: Gracilinanus agilis; assembly: GCF_016433145.1. Taxonomy (NCBI): domain Eukaryota; kingdom Metazoa; phylum Chordata; class Mammalia; order Didelphimorphia; family Didelphidae; genus Gracilinanus; species Gracilinanus agilis. The sequence continues at coordinate 604,336,785 of NC_058132.1, read as the reverse complement.
CTAATTCTCTCCTCTCTTTTTTAATCAAAATGTATTTGGTTCTAACTAAGGAGAAATTTCAGGCCAAGCCATTGTCAAATTGAATTCAATTCAACAAGTATAGAGAAGCAATGCAGTATAGTAGAGAGTCCTGGGTGCATCTTATTGTCTATGTTTTCTTGGGTGAGTCTATTAACCTCTCTGAGACAGCCTTTTGTAGTATGTAAAGTGGGAATAATAATTTCTAACTGGCTCTGCTAAACTCACAAGTTGGCTACTTTTATAATCCAATGAGTGAATGAAAAGGAAAAAAAACCTGAGTGCTTACTATGTGCTAACTAGTCTTCTAAATACTAAGGATACAAATACAAAAAAGAGTCAGTCTCTGTCTTCAAAGAACTTACATACAAATAAGAGAAGACAACCCAAGGAAGAAATCACAGAGATGATGAGTTGAACAACCGGTCAATTCAGTGATATCCCTTTTATTTTTTTTTTAGTCAATGATATTGTTGATTGCAGTATCATTCTTAGCACAAATGTGGAAAGAGAGAAAAGTAGAGATGCATGCACATAGAGTCAGAGAGGAAATCAATAGGGTGAAAACAAAGATTTATGATTACAAATCTATAAACTGTGAGGTGTTATACCCCTTTGTGCTAAGTTCTACTTAATAGCTGCCAAGGATAAGGGTAACTAAAAACCACAGTGGATAAGGTACTGGTCCTGGAGACGGGAGGTCTTAGGTTTAAATAAGACCTTAGACTCTTCCTAGCTGTGTGATCTTAGACAAGCAACTTAACTCCATTTGCCTAGCCTTTATTTCTCTTCTGCTTTGGAACCAATACTTAGTATCAACTCTAAAACAGAAGGTAAGGATATTTTAAAAAGAATTGTCAAGAGTAGACCTGGGATTTTGGGGATCACAAAGTAAAAAGGAGATCATGACCACATGAAAAAGATTCCTTGCAGTCACTTGCTAACAATAATGAAATTTTTACTATTTCTTGACAAATAATGTAGATAATGTCCTATGTAGATAATTGAAGTAGTATTTACTTTCCAGAAATGAATTTTTATTTTTATGTTCAGCTTCAAATTCTTCCCCTCCTTCTTATTCCCTACTCCACCAATAGAATGAGATTTTTCTCCCAAGCCTAGCATAGCCATGTGGTCCAGGCCAGATTATGACGAGACCTCATTCCATCTTCAGATTGAAGTAGGAAAGCAACAAACTTGGAGAATATTTTATAACAAAACTCTCTGATTAAGGTCAAATTTACAAAAAATTAAGTCATTCACAATCAACAAATGGCCAAGGGACTTGAATAGGCAGTTTTCACATGAAGAAATTAAAACTGTCAATAAACACATGGAAAGAGTGTTCTAAATTTCTCCTGATTAGAGAACTCCACATTAAAACAACTCTGAGGTTCCACCTTACACCTAGAAGAATGGCCAATAAGGCAGCAAAGGCAAGTGATAAATGTTAGAGGGAATGTGGCAAAATTGGGACACTAATACACTGCTGGTGGAGTTGTGAATTGGCCCAACCATTCTGGAGGGCAATTTGGAACTTTGCACAAAGGGATTTAGAAGAATGCTTGCCCTTTGATGCAGCCATACCACTAATGGGTTTGTACCCAAAGAGATAATAAGGAAAAATATTTGTACAAAAGCATTTATAGCTGTGTTTTTTGTGGTGGCAAAAAATTGGAAAATGAGAGGATGTCCATTGATTGGGGAATGGCTGAACAAATTGTGGTAGCTGATGGTGATGGAATACTATTGTGATGAAAGGAATAATGAACTGGAGGAATTCCATGTGAACTGGAGAGACCTCCAAGAATTAATGCAGAGTGAAAGGATTAGTACAAGGAGAACATTATACACAGAGACTGATACACTGTGGCACAATCGAACATAATGGACTTCTCTACTAGCAGCAACGCGATGACCCAGGACAATCCAGAGTAGGGGTCGGCAACCTTTTTGGCCGTGAGAGCCATAAACGCCACATTTTTTAAAATGTAATTTCATGAGAGTCAAACAGTGCTCACAGTGTGCACTCCTGTAACAGTGCCTAAAAAAAATTGACTTTATGGCTCCTCCAGAAAGAGCCATATCTGGCCCTCAAAAGAACCAGATATGGCTCCAGAGCCATATGTTGCCGACCCCTGATCCAGAGGAATTTATGAGAAAGAACACTCTTCACATCCAGATAAAGAACTGTGGAATTAGAAACACAGTAGAAAAACATATGATTAATCATGTGGTTTGATCAGACTATGAATAGGGTTTTGATGTTAAAAGATCACTCTATTGCAAATATGAATGACATGGAAATAAGTTTTGAACAATGATACATGTATAATCCAGTGGAATTACTTGTCAGCTCTGGGAGTCGGGGAGGGGAGAGAGGTGGGATAAATCATGAATCATGTAAGCATGGGGAAATATTTTAAATAAAGAAAAAAGAAAAAAGATGAAAGGAATAGGATGAAGTGATTCCAACTGAGCCACAGTAGAAAGTCCAGACACAATAAGACATGACCTCGCTTCCATCAGTGGTCCCCAAAACTAATTTATCACCCACAGAACACCAGCATAGCTCCTCCCACAAAATAATATATCAACAAAGAACTGCTGGACAAATAACAGAATCACATAAATTTATTTTGAGAAAGCAGAGTTATGAGGGTACCCAGAATAAATGAGAATTAGTGTCAGAGAAGAAACCTAAGCTTCTTCAGTTTTGTGTTTCTGATCTGATGTCTATAGATAGAGGGAGAGTTTTATGTTAATGTTGAAATTGATTTAAATTTTTTCAGTTAGTAAAATAGATTTTACTGCATATTGTCATTCCCCTTATCTCTCTAAGCAGAGTCACTGGATGAACCTGGCTTAGGCTTGACTCAGAATAGATGAGATAAGTACACAGGAATGAATACCCTTTTGAGAATCTTTTGATTCTCCTCTTGAATCTCAGCCACTTCATAGTTTTTATTGTTATTACTATTGTTTCTGTTCATCTCATTTTTCTCCCCTTTTAAAAATATAGTTCAGATAGAAATGATACTGAGATAAGCAGCCATCCTACTACTATTTTTTATATATAACTTTTTGTGGACCGTTTTACAAGTGAGTTTTTCAAAAGTGTTTTTGTAATTGAATAAAAGTATTGATTTGAATTCATTTTTTAGAAGTTCAATGAAAGCAACATAAGATTATTTTAGTAGCAGACAGGATATGAAGATCATGCGTACTCTATCTTGCTCCCACATGATATTAATTTATTCTGCTGCTCTCCATGTAAAAAAATTGTTCCACTTAGCTTAAAGTTGATGAATATTTGCTATTATGAAATAACTTGAAAAAATTTTTTAAAATTTTTATGGAAAATATAATTTGTGGGTGATCAGAGTAAATATTTTGTCTGAAAATAACTGTTATGTTCAAAAATCACTTAAGGAGGGTTATTGGTTAAAGTTAATTTTTGAGAAAATTTTGAGATCTATATTTAGGATTTGTCACCTGTTAATTTATGAAAGATAGTGATGTATAATTTTAGCTGCCAATTCATCTCCTACCAGATATTAAGCAGGTGCTAATTTTGAATAGCCTTCAGTGATGTTTTCAAGAGTTTGTATTATTTTCATAAATAATCTATCCTGATATTAACATCATAAAAACTCATTCTTTTTACTTTGTTTGATAGGTTTTGGATTAAAACAGTTCTGGGACAAATCATTTTTCTGTTACTATTCCTTTATAGTTGATGTTCGGTCAATTTTATTTCTGAATCAGAATTTTTTCCTTCCATTCTGTAAAACAGTTTTGTTTGCTTTTGTTTACTTTTATTTTTCTCTTCATAGGAGACAGACTTTTTTTTGACCTATATATTTTTTTCTTCATGGTTATATCCTGAAATTTTTTATTGTAATTTTGATTTTGTTTTATTGGGGTTTCTTTTAAGTGTAAGAAACTTATCCTGGTTTGACTTCATCCCACTTTTATGCAAATGCTTCAATTATTGATATGGCATCACAAGTCAAAGATCTTGACTTTTATCTTTTCACTGGACTACAATGATTCTGGAAGAGAGAATGAGGTCAATTATTTCATGGGATCACCTAAATCTAATTAATGTGTGAATCAAAAGACATCACAAGTCATGCCACTTTGGTCCTCTTCAAATATGAAGCACAACGATAAACCAACTGATTTTACTGCAAGGTAAATCATTCATATATTGTTATTCTATATATAATTTTATTTATATTTTACAGATGAGGAAATGTGGGTTCAAATAGCTAAAGTGAATTAGTGAGCATCACACATCTAGTGACAGATGGAATTCAAAGCAAGTCTACAGACACCTGTGATACAGAGGGGTGTGTGTGTGTGTGTGTGTGTGTGTGTGTGTGTGTGTGTGTGTGTGCTTAGTGGAGAGACTCTCCAAATATAATAAATTAAAATACTTTATCAGTGATTTTTGATGCTTTTTTAGTGTTCTATGCTATTTTAATCAAGATCCTTCCTTATTATTTTTAGCCTGTGGCAATTGTTCTGCTTAGTTAACTCAATCAATTGTGTATTACAGACAGTACTGTTAATAAAAAAAATCCATGAAAGTTAATAAACAGTCATAAAAGAGCAAAAATGTATCAGATGCATTAAGGATTGAAAATAAATTAGACCTGTTGTCTTTTGCTCATGAACATGAATCCAACTTTAACCAGGAATTATTTGGGCTCTTGGAAGCACTGAATGCTTGGAGTAAGTGTGCGCATTACATAATTCTCCATTTGGTCACCTTTCACCAATTTCTCATGCTGCAATAAGTGGTTCTAATGGATAGTGAAATATTGCATTAAATTTATTTTACCCATTATAGTTATCAAGATAATACTCTCTCAATCAAAATAAGGCATCACTGACACCTAACAAGTCCGTGACATTTAATAGTAGTTTCATGCCAATATGATCAAACTGCTATTAGAAGAACTGAGACTCATTCAATTACAGTAACTTACATATGGTTACATAGTGGTGACTAGTAGAATTTGGAATTAGATCTGATTTCAGATCAAGTGTTCTTTCCACTGAGTGAAGATGTCTTTTCTCTAATGGAAGATGATTTGGGACAGCTAAGACTTTTCTGGCAAATGAAATGGAAATATGATGTTTTACATTGTGAAAGCTTTGTTTGTTTTCTCAATTATCATACTGTTTTTGTCCAGGCTTAACTCATACCTTACTAGTACTTCAAATTTTAAGTCTAAATTAAGTCTAATCTATTTGTCTAATTTAATTCTCAATTTTAAGGCTATAATGAAATAAGACACTCATATAATATTTTTGTTTGGAAAATATATTTAATTGCTATATTTTACTTTTACCTAGGCTAGATTTCCCCAATACCTCTTCCACTTCTTACTCCCAGAGATACTGTTAAAAAAATAAACCCTTACCTTCCATCTTAGAATAAATACTGTGTATTGTTTACAAGGCAGAAGAGTGGTAAGGACCTCCTGTCTCTAGACCTGGCTCTCAGTCTGCTGAGTCACCCAGCTATTCCCAACCAGAGATACTTTTTAAAAGAAAAAAAAATGGAAAGAGGAGTGGCAAAATCAGCAAATTTTATTAATATAATTAAAAAATATTTTATTGTGTGTAACATTCAATGGCTGTGGGCCCCAACCTCTGCCTAGGAATAAAAAAGGAATCTTTTCACATCTCTTATTTAGGACCAAACTTATTTTTGATAATTCTGTATAATTCAGTGTCAGTAGATTTATGGTTGCTGTTCTTTTCATTCACAGTGTTATTCTTGTGTATGTGCTGAATTTGCTTATTTCGTTTGCATTCATTTTGCATTAGTTCATATATGTTTTGAAATTTCTCTATGTCCATCATGCTTGTTTCTTTTCTTACAATAGCAATATTCCATTGCATCATGTACCTTAATTTGTTTAGTCATTTCTCAATAAGTATATTAAAATCTATACAAAGTTCTTCACTAGGTCAAAAAAATGCTGTTATTAATATATTGGAATGTGTGTGGAAACTTTCTTTTTTGTTAATTACTTTTCTTTGGAGATATATATAGATATAGATAGATAGATATGCATAGCAATGGAATTTCTTAATCACTTACGTGTGTATTTCCAGATTCCATTCCCAAATGGTTGTACCAATTGTTGGCTTCTCCAACATTAGTATGCTTATCTTTCCATAGTCCCTCTAACATTGATTGCTGCCATCTTTTGTTATCTTTGACAATTTACTAGGCATAAGGTAAAACAGGGTTGTTTTGATTTGCATTTCTCTTATTATTAGTAATTTGGAACAATATGAAAGAATTCATATGGTTGCTTATAGTTTTCACTTTTTTCCATATCCTTTGACAACTCGTCTATTAGGGAATGGCTTTAGTCATATATTTTTATTATATATATATATGTATATATATATATATACACCCATACATATATAATAGATATCAAATTGTATCAAAGATAATTGATACAAAAATTGCTCCATATTTCTCTTTTTATCTTAGATGTATTCATTTTGTTTATATAAAAGTTTTTCAATTACATAATCAAAATTATCCACTTTTTTTTTTCTTATTTTTACCTCTGTCCTTTGTTTGGTTAAGAATTCCTTCTGTACCCATGACTAGAAATGACACATTATCTAATGTTCTTCCAACCTTTATGGTATAAAAGAAAACATGGAATTGATATCTATTCTGAAAATATGGAATATTTTCATAGTCATAAGGTGTTAGTTTAAAGTTAATTTCTGCCAGACTGCTTTCCAGTTTCCCCAGCATTTCTTATAAAATTGGGGGCTCTTTCCTATGTAATTTGATATTTGTCAAAAACTGGGTTATTGAATTCAATTATTTCTGCTTTTTCCTTGTCTAATCTGTTTTGTTGTTTAGCTTTTCTATTTTTAAGTTAATGAAAAATTGTTTTGATGATGGTTACTTTGTAATATGCTTTTTTGGTCAGAAAGTACTTTCTTCATTCCTGTTTCCCAATTTGCTTAAGCAGAAAAGGAAAAGGATTTTCAATAAGTATACAGAATTTGTTCAGTTGGACATAACTTCCCTGTCTTTGTGCCATTCATGCTAATTTTCTGGTCATTAGTCTGAGTTCCAGCTGCTTTGAACACTGGCTTTTTGTACGTAGGAAGCTGGAAGCTATGATAATGTTATAGGCTTTTGCCTCATGAGTCAATTAAGTTTCTACTAAGGTTTCACTATTTTAAGGAAAAATTAGCCTAACCCCACATAACAGATATTATGTCTCTTAGTGGTTAGGAGAAAATCTATTTTAACAGAATATTTATCTATTGTAAATCTAAACTAAGAGATCATAGAGGATTTTTGTTGCATTGGAAGAGGTATAGAATTGAAGTCAGAGGACCTAGATCTGGGTCCTTTCAATTCCTACCTATATGAATAACAAGACATTTGATCTAAGTTTTAGCTTTAACTACATGTTTTTTAAGGGTACCTTTTAACATAAAATTTATGGTGATAGTAAGAAGTCATGCTTCCTCGAGGATGTAAAATTAAGTCTTTCTGGGCAATGCAATACTACTTATTCATTAGAGGAAAAAATTTACTCAATGAAAATCTTTGTGTTCTGAGAGAGTTCATTTACCTCCAGGGGGTCTACAATTAAACAATGGGGTAGGAATTTATCACAAAATGATATATGTTAAGAGATAAATTATTCTTGTTAATTTCAATTCTCCTTATCTCAATGAATGAGGTGAAATGCTGAACTCATTCTCCCATATTGTTTGGAAAAAAAATCTCTGTCACTTTGTGTAGTGTTGGCTAAATCCTTAATATGCAGATAGGGTCAGTGCTAATTAGGGCTGGATGGCCACTTAGATCCCTTCCAACTCTGAAATTGTGTTTCTCTAATTGGCATTTAGATTAGATAGCAGAAACAGTCAGGTTTCTCCTGCTGAACCTGTGCTTCAGAGTTAGGGGACATTTTTAATGTTGATCAGTCTAGAAGAGTTTGTTCTGTTGCTGTATATTCTACCTTTCCAATATGGATGAAGGAAGAATTTAGCCCAATTCCACCACAATGCAACCTTTACAATACTAAATATAAGCTGAAATAATAATAACAAATCAACAGTCTTAAGTGAATAAAAAATTAGTTTTTATACCAGAAGAATTTGCTACATGCCATATGTAATTTTTTACTTCAGTGAGCAGCTGACAGTGACGAAAGGTAGTGATTAAACTCCTAATTAATGGGTTCCTATTAATGATTTAAATTTCTCAACAGTGACTACTTCAATTCAAAATATTCCTTACACCTTTTTGTTTCTTTGGCCTCTTCTGAAAATCAAAGTAAACAATAAAAGGTCCTTCATTTCCACTAATAATAGCATTTTCCTGAAATCAGTCATTGATCATAAAAAAACAAGATTAAGAAGAATTTTCTTCACTGAAAATATCTGTAATGAGAAATTATGAGTATTTTCTTGCAACAGTGACCAATATGGAAATACATTTTGCATGATAATGCATGTATAACCCAAATCAAATTGTTTAACTTCTCCAGGATGAGGAAGGGGAAGGAAGAAGAAAGACAGTTTGGATCTCATAACTTCAGAAAACAGATGTAGAAAATTGTTATTGCATGTAATTGGGAAAATAAAATATCTTTTAAAATAAAAAAGCTAAAAAATTCTAGTTCTAGTCTCTTTCAAAACATATGGACTAAATGGTATCTGAAATCCCATTTTGATCTTCTGCCTTAGAATAGATATGAAGTATTAGTGCCAAGGCAAAAATGTGGTAAGAGCTAGGCAATGTGTTTAGTTGATTTGCCTAGGGTCACACAGCTAGAAAGTGTCTGAGTTCTGATTTGAACCCAAGACTTCCTATCTCTAGACCTGGCTTTCTATCTACTGAGCTACCTAGCTGCCCCTGGAAAACATACATTTAAATAATATTAAACAAACTCTTAAAATAATTCCTCATTGATGAAATGATATTTCATAGAATTTTTCCTCCTTTAATACATTGAAGAATTATTTTTTTAACATTTATTAATATTCATTTTTAACATGGTTACATGATTCATGCTCCCCTTTCCCCTTCAACCCCCCCCCCGCGCCCCCCCCCACCCTTGGCCGATGCGCGTTTCCACTAGTTTTGTCATGTGTCCTTGAACAAGACCAATTTCCAAATTGTTGGTAGTTGCATTGGTGTGGTAGTTTCGAGTCTACACCCTCAGTCATGTCCACCCTGACCCATGCGTTCAAGCAATTGTTTTTCTTATATGTTTCCTCTTCTGCAGTCCTTCCTCTGAATGTGGGTAGCGTCTTTACCATAAATCCCTCAGAACTGTCCTGGGTCATTGTATTGCTGCTGGTACAGAGGTCCATTACATTCAATTTTACCACAGTATGTCAGTCTCTGTGTATAGAGTTCTTCTGGCTCTGCTCCTTTCGCTCTGCATCAGTTCCCGGAGGTCTCTCCAGTCCGCCTGGAACTTCTCCAGTTTATTATTCCTTTTAGCACAATAGTATTCCATCACCCGCATATACCACAGTTTGTTCAGCCATTCCCCAATTGAAGGGCATTCCCTCCTTTTCCAATTTGTTGCCACCACAAAAAGCGCAGCTATGAATATTTTCGTACAAGTCTGTTTATCTATGATCTCTTTGGGGTACAAACCCAACAATGGTATAGCTGGATCAAAGGGCAGGCATTCTTTTATAGCCCTTTGAGCGTGATTCCAAATTGCCAGCCAGAATGGCTGGATCAGTTCACAACTCCACCAGCAATGCATCAATGTCCCAATTTTGCCACATCCCCTCCAGCATTCATTACTCTCCCCTTCTTTCATTTTAGCCAATCTGCTAGGTGTGAGGTGATACCTCAGAGTTGTTTTGATTTGCATTTCTCTAATTATTAGAGATTTGGAACACTTTCTCATGTGCTTATTGATACTTTTGATTTCTTTACCTGAAAATTGCCTATTCATGTCCCTTGCCCATTTATCAATTGGGGAATGGCTTGATGTTTTATACAATTGCTTTAACTCCTTGTATATTTGAGTGATTAGACCCCTGTCAGAGTTTTTCGTTATAAAGATTTTTTCCCAATTTGTTGTTTCCCTTCTGATTTTGACTATATTGTTTTTGTTTGTACAAAAACTTTTTAGTTTAAAATAGTCAAAGCCATTTAATTTACATTTTGTAATTTTCTCTAACTCTTGCTTGATTTTAAAGTCTTTCCTTTCCCATAGATCTGACAAGTATACTATTCTGTGTTCACTTAACATGTTTATAGTTTCCCTCTTTATATTCAAGTCATTCACCCATTCTGAATTTAT
>NC_058132.1:604168296-604321421 GCF_016433145.1 Gracilinanus agilis | reverse complement strand
TTGTTTGTTCTCCTCCTCTGTTTGCTCGGTTGTCTGGATTTTCTCTGTGTAGAAGCTGTCGAGTGTTAAAGACTTCTTTTTTTTGTTATTATTCTTTCTCTTCTGAATTTCCTGTAACTGGTTAGCCATCATTAGCCCAGCAGCTTCTCAGGTTTATCCTCGCTCTCAGTGTCTGTCTGAGATCTATTGGCTCCTGAGGACTGAGTTCTAGTTTTTTCCAAGGTCAAGCCCCCTGGTGGATTCCCTTGCTTGAACCTCTGCAGGAGGTTTCTTTACAAGTCTCAGGGAGCTACTTCCACAGTAGTATACCTGTCTGCACTGGTTCCCCACTTAGGCTTTACTTCCTGGTTGTGTTTGCCTCCACCCACGCCTCTGCTCAGCCGGCACCCACGCCTCTGCTCAGCCAGCACCCACGCCTCTGCTCAGCTGGAGCTCAGCTCCCAGCATCCGCTCCCTCGCGCACGCGCGCGCGCGCTCAGATTTCGCGTGCGTTCTTGACTTAATGGGGTCCTAAGTCTTGCTGCTCTCAGGAACAGGTCCCGGAGCTGCTGATGACTCGATGGGTGCCCCAAACTTGCTCTATTTCTTTTTAGCTCGGTTTGGAGCTATAGGTGAGTGTGGAGGGGGTGGGGGTGGGGCGGTTGCTCAGCTCGCGCTTGAGTGAGAGCCCTTTTTAGCTTGGAAATGTCTCGATTCCACGTACCTTCCACGCTGTGCCCTGTTGTGGGGTTCCTCCGTTCGTCTGGACTTGTTTTTATGTCCCCTTGAGGAGTTTTGTGTGTTTTGGTCAGGAGAGGTTTAGAGCTGCTTCTTACTCTGCCGCCATCTTAACCCGGAAGACCTGAAGAATTATTTTTGATAAACACCCCGGAAAAAATTTGGCTCTAGTTATATTTTCATAGGATCGCAGATCAAAATGGGATCTCAGATACAATCTTGCCCATACATTTTGAAAGACACCAAAATTAGAATATTCTTTTTTTTAATAGCGGATGAGTAACATAGTGGATGCAGTACTGGACCCCAAATCAGGAAAAACCGAGTTCAACTATGTCCTCAAACACTTACTGTTTGTATAGCACTGAGCATATTACTTAACCTTTGTTTCCCTAAGTTTCCTCATCTGGAAATTGAGGATAAGAATAGTACCTACTTCCTAGTATTATTGTGACCATAAAATTAGACTTTAATCTCATTTTTTATTTTATTAATAAATCTTATTTCCCAGTATCTCAGCCCTTTCTTCCTCTCCCTTCCATGTACCATAGAAGGCATACTCTGGCAGATATATATATATATATAAAGTCTTTCATGTTTCCATTTTTCAGTTCATTCTCTAGAGGTGAACATTCACAAGTTATTCTTCAAATATTAATTATGTAGCTGTATACAGTGTTTTCTTGGTTCTACTCTTCATTATCTCATGTAGTTCTTTTTAAGGTTTTTTTTTAATTAACCTGCTCATTGTTTCTTATGGCACATAAAATGAGATTCTTAAAATTTTGAGGTGCTTTACAGACCTTCAATCTCTCTACACAAATGCAAGCAGCTACCATTGTTTTCAAATGAGGAAACAATACCAAGGAGTGTAAATGACTAGTCCAAGATGACAAAGCATAAGAGGCAATAGTTGCATGATTATGAATTATGAATGTATGATTCCAGAGCCAGATCTTTCCACAGCAACATTAAGCCTTATCTAGTCCTTTTTGAAAATAAAGGAATTGTCATTTCATAATCATAACTATATAGGACAAGCAAATATAATAGCTCACAATAATAGCTAGACCTTATATGGCACCTACAATATACTAGGCAATGCGCCTAAATTCACATACATGTCTTGGTTTAATTTATCTTCCTCAGTACATGACATAATTACAATAAGATAGAGTAAGAATAATAAGAGCTAAAAATTTAAATAGCACACATTTGATTCTTATACCAATTCTATTAGGTAGGTAATGAAAGTATCTCAATCTATGCTTTAAAAAGGATGAAAAAAGCCAAGATGTATTTTGCCCAAGTCATGTAGGTAGTGAGTAAAAGAGAAGGGAATCATTCCCAGATCTTCTGATATGAGATCAAGTGTGCCTTGAGCAAATCACCTGGCCTCTCCAAGACTTAATTTTTTTACTTGTAAAAATTAGGAAATTGAACTAAATGATTTCAAAAGTTCCTTTTAGTTCTAAATTTCTAAAACTGTGATCCATTTTTCAGTTTTTCCATGACTCTCTGAACTTAGCTCAGCCAGTCTGATCTAAGGACCATAACCTAAGTTATTTCCAGCTTGGTGTCACTAATTTTGAGACAAGTTCACAGAATTTGGAATCTCTCCAAATCACTAAAAGAATAACTTGCCAAAGAGATATTGTTGACAGTTTTTTTGTTGTTGAGTCATGAAATTTTTCTTGGGCCTTATAAATAATGAGGGGCAGTGAAGAGATAGGGGGAAGGAGTAAAATTTGCTTCATTATTTGAAAGATAAAAAGGGGGTGTGTTTTTAGTTTTAAAATGTATATTTTACAGAAATACTTTTTGAATGGGGTCAACAAATAAATAATGTTAAAAATATGTCCCTTCATTTGTCAAAAAACTCATTTTAATAGGAACTCAATTTGTTTGGTTGTGTTTTTATGCTTAGTTGATCAAATGAGACTTTCAGAAAGATTTAAAGTCTACACAAATATTTAGCTGGTTCAATTCAAAACAGATATATCTCACATGCTTATTATGTATGAGGCATTAAGATCTGAGAGATGCAAAGAAAAGGGCAACACAGTCTTTAACTGATAGCAGCTTCTATTGTATTTAAATGAATAGCTTATATCTCTTTTCTAATATGCAAAATTATATTTTAATGTAGAAAACTCAATCAAGAATTACAACATTAATCATACCCTTGACCTTATTAATAGGATTATGCTTTATGGATATCATTAAAACAGGAGAAAAAAAAAAAGAAAAATTTGTCTATAGGCACCAAAAATTCAGAAGAATTTTATTTCAAAGAGGAAAATAGTCTGAAAACAAACACTATATCCCATGGTTGAATAATGTGAGAAAAAATGATGTCACCTTAATGTAAAAGAATACTATTGAGCCATTTTTAAAAATAAAGGTAATAAGTCATGATGGAGACAGATCTATCTCAGGAAGACCTGAATTCAATTCCACTAATACATACTTCCTGAGTGATCCTGGGTAAGTCACTAAACCTCAGTACACCAGACAAATCTCTACAACTATATATTGAAGAAGAGTCCCTAGTTATATTGGTAAAGTTTATTGCTGGAAATTCCCACAAATGCTAGCTCCTTCTGTCTGGTGATTATCTCTAACATCACTATATGTATCTTATTTGTTTGTACATAGTTGTTTCATTTTGTCTCTTCAAAAGTGTGAGCTTCTTGAGAGCAAGGGTGACTTTTGCTCTTTGTTTCCCCAACACTTAGCTCAATGGTAGGTGATTAATAAATAATTATTGATTGACTTGTTGACTCATAAAGCTGAAGATATTTCATTTCTAGTTAAAAAAACAAATGAGAAGTATAAATAATCCCAACAAATTATGGAAAAAGTTGTATGAAGTGATATAAAATTTAAAAAGTAACACACATTGACTGGAATCATATTATTAAAAAATTATGGCAACAAGGCTTAGAAGAAAATGAGGTCAGGAGAGGGACCATAGAAGGAAGCAGAACATTATAGTTTTTATTTTCTTAAATTTAATATATAATACAAAAGGCAAGTTGTAAATAATTAAAATTTTGTTTTATGGATGATTTCATTTTAAAGTTTTGTTTATTCAGATTTTTGTTGCTATTACAGTTACCAGATAATTTTATTTGGTCAATGAAATATAGTAAGTAAATTCATAATCAGTAGGGGAAGGGAAGAATTAAATCAAGCATGCAAAATCTTGAGAATAAGTCCCAATTGGAAACTGCATAGTAACTAAATACCAGAGACAGCTGGTGTTGCAGTGGATAGAACACTGGGCCTGGTGTCAGGAAGATCTGATTTCCAGTGTGACCTCAGACTTTTACTGGTTTTATGACCCTGGGCAAGTCACTTAACTTCTGTTTGCCTGAGTTTCCTCACTTATAAAAAAGAGATAATGACAGCACCTAACTCACAGAGTTGCTATAAGGATAAAATGAAATCATATTTGTAAAAGTATTTAGCACAGTGCCTGGCACATAGTAGGTGCTCTTCCCCTTCCCCTTTTATTTTCATAGAGTTCACTGTCTTGCTTTATTCCACTTTTGCATGTATATTCACATATACATAATGCCAAGGCAGAGGTTGTATTGAGAACTTCATTGGAAAATGCTGTTTTACTAAAGAGATGGCCTTACCAACATGGGATAATCTGAAATTTGAAAAAATAATAATGTCTCATTACTAAGGGAAAAGAAGCAAGTCGGGGCATTTAATACAAAAAATTAGTTATCACAAAATGACATATTGGCAAGATTGGCTTGAGGAGGCAGTCAAATCAAGTATCTGGAAGGTCATTAGACTCCAAAAGGCAAGCAGGAGGACATATTCTAAAGGTAGGTCAGAGGCCAATAAACAGTGTCCAAAACAGGATATTTGAGCTAATTGCAGGGATATATTCTCAATTTGATTGGGAGAGTGGGTGAACCTGTCTTAGTATTGGGAGCCATCTGTGTACCCTCTGATGTTCTAAATAAGCATTTGTTCTAGTCAGCTCTTGACTGTCTTGTAGCAAATCCGAAGTCCAGCCTTTTATTCCCTTTCTCCTCATTCACTGGCAGTTGGTATTAAAGGTAGCTTGCCGAGTAAAATAGATAATTTTTGTTCCTCAGTCTTTTTCAGTAGTGTCTAATACTTTGTGACATCACTTGGGGTTTTCTTGGCAAAAATACTGGAGTAGTTTGCCATTTCCTTCTCCAGCTCATTTTACAGATAAAAAAAAATGGAGGCAAACAAGGTTAAATGACTTTCCCAGGGTTATACAAGTAGTAAGTGTTTGAGGCCATATTTGAACTCAGAAAGATGAGTCTTCCTGAAATCAGCACTCATCCATTGTGCTACCTAGCTGCCATATTCTAATTTATGATCTATCTACATTCCTAACCAGGAAACATTTGTATTCTCACTCTACACTCATTCTTCTTATGGAATTCATCTAATTTCATATTTCAAATACTACAAGCATTTTAACTCCTTGGTTTATATTATTTTAAATATATATGTATTCATTTTACATACATTTATAATGTCTCTCCTATTTCTACCTCCAAGTGAAAAAGAAAAAAAAGAAATTAAAAGCTTCATCATAAACATTTCATATTTTGACAAAACAAATTTTCACATTATCTATGCCAAAAAAATGTATCTGCATCGCAAATTTATCATCTCTCCTGCAGGAGGTGAGTGTCATTCAAATATTATGTGTATTAAAATGATTACAATTTACTACTTTTTCCCCTTGTCCTTCACCCACTCTCCATCTGCGTAAAGCTACCTACATCTCTTTTTGTATATTCTACTGACATTTTAAAATTATCATGTTGAAAATTAAGCTTGTATTACTTTACCCTCCAAAGCTCTTCCTAACTTTCTATGACTGTAAACATCATCATTACTGGTCAGTTTCCGAGGTATGAAAAAATGATCCTACATTTTGATTCAATCATAGCATCACAGAATATTCAAGCTGTAAGAGAACTTGGGGAATCTGTACCCTAAACAGAGAGTTGGAAGAGACTTTAGAGATGATCTAGTCCAAACACATAATTTTACAGACGAAGAAATTCAGGCCAGCAGAGGTTAAGTGACTTCCCCTGGTTCACACAGTAAATAGCTACAGTAGGATCTGAAATCAGGTTGGAAATACAAATCTAATGCTCTATTCCATTCCATCATTCACTTATTAGCTTGGTGCATATTTAACGTGCAATTTACTATAACTTCAAAGTCACCGAATTATAGAAACATTGAATTGCAAGGTACAGCTAATACCATTTACTCAAGTATGTTCCTGGAAAAGAATTACTTCTAAAAACATTCCTGGGACAGTTAGGTAGCACTGCAGATAGATCACCAAATCTGGAGTTTGAATGATTTGAGTTCAAATTTGGCCTCAGACATTTCCTAGCTATACAACCCTGGGCAAATCACTTAACCCCATTGCCTAGCCTTGGGCACTCTTCTGTGCTAGAAATGATACTAAGACAGAAAGTAAGGGTTTTAAATGTAAAAAAAAATTTTTCTGCTACTTGATTCACCCAGCCTCTTAAGGAAAAACTATGGCAAATGGAAACCCATGACCAATTGAGCCCCCCAGTTACATATATTCTTAAATTTTTAGGATACTTTTACTTTAGGTGTGAGTCACCAAAGGATACTTCCTGATATACTATTCCATTGTCACTATTACTTGAACAATTCCATTGTAACTATAAAAGAAATAATTCCATGATACCATACTGGATTGTTGGTCAAGGCCATTAGAATGCTGGACACGCCCAGGGTTCATGCAGACCATCCAGTTTGATACTTGGAAAAGGTACTTGACTATATAAGGAACTGATTCAAATGCAAAAGAATAAAAGCCATTCCTCAATTGATAAATGCTCAAAAACATTAGTAGGTAGTTTTCAAGAAAATAAATCTAAGTTGTCAATAGCCACAAGAAAAAAAAATTGCTCCACATCACTAATCATTAGAGAAATGCAAGTTAAACTTTAATGTGCCAACTTATACTATCAGACTGGCAAAGTTGACCAAAAGAAGAAAATTACAAGTACTGAAAAGGTTATATAAGCATAAGCACATTAGAGTTATGAATTAGTACAACCCTTCTAAGAAGCAACCTGGAACTGTGCCTAAAATGTTACTAAACTGAATATCCTACTGATCAAGAAAAAGAACTATTATGTCTCCACTCCAAAGAGATAAAGATTGAAAAATATGTATAGCACCTCTTGGATGGGCAAGAACTATGAGGATTGTCCATGAATTGGGAAATGAATAAATAGATTAATGGTAGATTATTGTAATTAAATACAATTGTGCTAACAAAAAACAAATAAGTTGATGATTTCCCCCAAATTTGAGAATACTTGTATAAACTGATACATAGTAAAATGAGCAGAATCAGAACAATTTATAAAATAGCAACAATATTGTTGTAATTGTTGTTGGACAAGCAACTTCGAAAGACATAACAAATCCAATTAATGCAATGAACAGTTATGATTCCAGGGAAATGATGATACATGCCATTAGCTGGAGAGATGATAGATTGAATATGCAGAGTAAAACATAATTTTTATATGGCCTGTGTAGAAACTTTTTATTAACTATGTATATTACAAATAATTTGTTTTTCTTTGTTTTTTTATTTGCTAATTGGCTAGGTGGAGGTAGCAGGTACAGAAAATATGTGATTAAATTTTAAAAATTATATTTAAGATAGGCTGGACATGTTTTTGAAGGTAAAAAGACCTTTCAAAGGCACGATAATTGACTCTCTTATACCTCTTGGGGTAAGAAAAAACAAACAACAAAAATACCAAAACAATGCACTATCTTTGAAACATCTAAAGCAAGAAATTTTTTAAATCCATAAATACTAATTAGTTATACAGCATTTGGGGCAAATAGATGGCACAATGGATGAAGTTCTGGAAGACAGGAAGAATCATCTTCCTAAATTCAAACTTGTCTAAAACATTAGCTATGTGATTCTGGGCAAATAATTGATTATCTCTGTTTGTCTCAGTTCCTTCTTCTGTAAAATGAACTGTCAGGGGTAGCTAGGTAGCTTGGTGGAATGAGAGCCCAGAGACAGAAGGTCCTGGGTTTAAATTTCATTTCAGACACTTCCTAGCTATGTGACCCTAGGCAAGTCACTTAACCCCCATTTCCTATCCCTTACCACTTTTCTGCTTCAGAACCAATAATCAGTATTGAATCTAAGGTGGAAGGTAAGGGTCTATTTTCTTTTAATGAGCTGTAGAAGGAAATCGCAAACTATTCCAGTATCTTTGCCAAAAAAAAACCCAGATGGGGTCCTGAAGTGTCAGACACAACTGAAATGACTGAACAATATAATCCAGCATCTGCTGAGGAAGATTTTAATATGTACTGAAATCCATTGAGAGTGGGACCCTCTAACTGAGTCCATCATGTCAAGATTAATATTGTGGCAAAAGTACTGTCAATCAATGCAAAATTTTATGAGACAAGGACTAGAGATATTTTTGTAGTGTATATTACTGGGGTTAATTAATTTACTGGATGAGTGGGTTTCTTAATATTTTCTGCTGTTTGTCATTGTCAGTAATTATTTAATGATAGCATTTTATTTATTATGGATTTAAAATTATATTTATATCTTATAAATGGATATTTACATATTTATAATATCTTAATATTTTGCTTTGGTCTTTAAAATATATTATCTTATTAGCATTACATTTAGAATATTTTAACTGATAATTTATATTCCAAAGAGATGTTAACATTACTATTTTCTGGCTCGACTATTTTTTTTCATATTCTATATCTGTGTTAGTGAACCTATGGCATGCATGATGGAGAGGCTGCTATCTTCCACCACCCTTTACCATGCCTAAGGACATTTTTTCATATCACCTGCCTCTCTGTCCAGCAGTCCAATGGGAGTTCTTCCTCCCTTCCCTGTCTGGGGTAAGGGAGTGGCTCACATGTGGTGTAATGGTGCAATTTGGGCAATCAGTCTCTAAAAGGTTTTCCATCACTGTTCTATATCCTATATTGTTTTAAACATTGACTAGAATAAATACCAGGAAATTATATTTCTTGACCGTTGTCTCATCAGCCACTTTACTGAGCAGACCACAGGTCATGTCCTAGAGGTCTTACTTAACCCTCTCATTTTCAGACTTGATGTTTTGCAGTCTTGCTGTCCTCATTTGGGATTGCTTCTACCAGGTCTTTTACTTCAAGCAGGATCTATTCATGCTTCACTTCAACTCATACCCGCTAGACACCTTCCTTTTTTTTCTAACCCTTAACTTCTATCCTAGAATCAATATCAAGTATTGGCTCCAAGGCAGAAGAAAAGGAAGGGATAAGCAATGGGAGTCAAGTGACTTGCCAAGGGTCATAGAGCTAGGAAGTGTGTAAGGCCATATTTGAACTCTGGACCTCCCATATGCAGGCTTGTTCTCTATCCACTGAGTCAATTAATTAGCTATCTACTACCTTTCTTCCCCTCCAAGATATCTTCATGATAACCTCGCCAACCTGCCTTACCACCATGTAGTTCCTTCCAGTTCTAGAGATATGACCAAATCAACCCTACCATCTTTCCTGGAAAGGGTTTTTATCAAACTATTTCCCTGTAGTTCACTCAGTATCCCTGTATGGTATGTCCTTCCCTAACCACCACTGCCCTATTTATATTGTATTCCAAATTAAAATGTAAAATCCTTGGAGGAGAATATTTTTCTTTTGTATTTGTAGCCACTGTGTTTGGCTCATAGCAAGTGTTTAATAAATGTTTTGTATTTATCCAGTGTTATAAATCCATGAGTCTTTTGCACAGATTTGATAACTGAACCTATGGGAATAAAGAGGTAAGTCCTGGCTCTGACATATATTCTGAATTCATGGCACTGGGCAAGTTACTTTAACTCTCTAGGATGATGTATTGAAGAGAAGATACTGATAGGAGTCAATAGAGAGAATTCCCCATCCTCCTCAGCAGCTCCTCATTACCATGGGGGTGGGGGATGAATGAAACATTTATCTAGAGTAAGATATTCTAATGGGAGAGGGAAAATTACATGGAGATCACATTTCAGCTTCAAGTGAGATGAAAAGGCCCAATGACCCTTAGAGCAGATGGAAATGTCTTTTCTTTAGGATTATTTCCACTGACAAAATCTCATCATCATTTGATGTTTAGCTATTTGACAGTGTGAGGGATTTTGCGGGCAACGACTCTCATTTCTGGGATTTCAGATCCTGTCCCTTATGCTAAGTCATGTTACCTTCATCTGCCCTTTAAATATCTTTCTTTTGAATAAGATATACTCATCCAGAGTTATATTCCAGTCATAGGTTTCGTGCCATCAAGTCTTAGGGATAACTATGTGATAAAATTTTCCTTATTATATTAGGATCAATATTCCACCTTGCTTGTTTGGCTGCTATGTTTGAGTAAGTTTTGCCATTCAATGGATTTTACTGCTAGTAGATTCTTGTCTTGGATTTTGTCCAATTCGGTCAGAATTGCAAATACTGTGCAGTTTTGTTTCTTTCCCTACCTTTTCAATTAAAAAGTTCTGTTGATCAGACTTATATTTTCATTTCCAAAAGTGAAGTGTCTTCTTTTCATTGGCCTGACTATCATCCACTTTCCTCTCTTATGACATATTATCTCTACTCTAGTATAGGCTCCTAAATACTACCAAAACTCTCCCTCTCCAATTTATTCTTCACTTAGAAGTCACATTATTTCTCCTGAAGTACAATTCTAATCATGCCATTCTCTCATCTCAAAATCTTCAATGACTCTGAATCAAGTCCAAAATCCTTCCCTTATCATTCAAGTCATCCATAACCTGACTGAAACCACTATCAAGCTATGTCTTCCTACATGAGCCAAAAACTATAGTCAAATTAGACAACTTGATGGTTCTCAAACATACCCTGTTCTGCCTTTGGGATTTCCTATATGCTATTCCCTCCTGCTAGAATGTCTTGTCCTTCATATCTATATGTCAAATTCTTACCCATCTCTAGGTGCCCAACTCAAATTCCATCACTTTCATAAAACCTTGGACTGATCTGCACTCTTTCAACTTGAAGAGATTTCTCTGTCCTCAAATCATTTTTGTTCTCTTTTATTTATCTCATTTTCCCTCTTATTAATGTAATATAGATGTTCATATCCTTGAGTAGCAACTTGACTAAGTGGAAAGAACATTGGACTTGGAGTCAAGAAGAACTAATTTAAATCTTTCTACATATACTTATTAACAATTTGATCCTAGACAACACTGAACCTCATGTTCCTTATCTATAAAACAGAAATAATAATAGCACCTACTTCAAAGGGTTGTGGTGAAGATCAAATGAGATATATATTAAAAGCAAACACTTAAATATCATATATATTTATTTATTGTTGTTATATCCTTGTCTGAAAGCTCTTTGAGGACAAGAATGCTATCCTACCATGCATGGAATTATTCAAGGATTTGT
This sequence comes from Gracilinanus agilis, assembly GCF_016433145.1. Taxonomy (NCBI): domain Eukaryota; kingdom Metazoa; phylum Chordata; class Mammalia; order Didelphimorphia; family Didelphidae; genus Gracilinanus; species Gracilinanus agilis. The sequence continues at coordinate 604,310,186 of NC_058132.1, read as the reverse complement.
TGATAGATAACTGCTGTCAAGCCATAACTGTCAAAAATACAGAGATAAGGAAAAAACCATTTATTTTATTCTCAGATCATGAATTCATTGTATAAACAAATCAATGAGCCCTGAGCAGCACTTTCAGCAGCCTTACATAGGTTTTAGTTACCTAGGTAGGACCAGTACAATGGAACTTTACAGAGGGCAGAAAGATAAAGTCAGGATTTATACATCAAATAACAGATTGTAGAAACCTCTATAATAGACACAAACAGAACGTCATCAGTGATCACTAGGGATATAGCTGAAATTTGCAAACCAAACAATAACACTGGAGTTAAAGTTGATATCTCAGCTTGATTTTGTACAGCCTAGCTATCATAAGTAAATGATAGCAATAAAACTGGGCCAGAAATTCTCTCATCACCCTAGCCTTCTTTTTGCCTAGTAATTTGCGTGATGTTGATGGGATGTTGAGGGAGGAATAGCATCCATCTGACCCAAACAGATGTGAAGATTCCTATCCACCCACCTCCACTCCTGCAGAATGGATAAAAGCAATTTGTTCCAATGGCCACAAAGGCCCTGTGGAGTACTTTAGAGTTTGGTCAGATATCAAAGACACCAGGGTCATCTTCCACATCCTCAGCAATCACCACTGACTTTTGTCCCAACAAAGGATTTTGACTCGAAGAGAGAGTGAGGCTGACAGTTTCATGCAACTCTGCCTCACTTAAATCCCCATGACATCATTGGTCCTCTTCAAAAACTAAGGATAAACAACAGTAACTTGCACACTGCAGATGTTCATGATATACTTGTTTGATGAATAGAATAACCAGCCACCAGAAGTTATGTATACAGTTTTCCTTTCCATGTTGCAACTCTCTCTATAACTGTTTCTATATATCACAGATCAACAAAAGAAATTAAATGGGAATATTGGGAAAGTTTTGCAGGAGCCAAAGGTGACACATGAAGGCCAGCAAGTAATACAAAAAAAGATCAGAAACTCAGAAAGGCGTACTTAAGCCAAAATTTACAACAGAGTGCTGTGAACAACAAAACACAAAAATAAACTTCTTTTCTTGTATGAAGGGAAGACCAAAAAATTTTACATGGATTTTCCAGATCATGCACCAACCCCTGTGATATGGAAGGGATATATATATATATATATATATATATATATATATATATATATATATTTTTTTTTTTTTCTCCCTTCTCCTTCATCTGCCCACCACATATCACTGACTACTGTTTTCTCCATCTTCAGATTGCATTGTATTTACTAATTTGTATACAGGATGCCTGACCCAATGCATGCTTCCTAAGGGCAAGGATGGTATATAATTTGTTTCTTCCTGCCTTCAGCATATAGTACAGTTCAATACCTATGTCCATAATAGGTACTTAATAAATATGTATTCAATTGACTAGATTAGGGTCTCTTTTGAAAGCACAAGATGTCAGTGACTGAACCCATTCATAGTATGTTAACTCCAATTTTTAAAAATTCCAAGTAAAAGAAGGTTTTCTAAATGGCTCCTTTTCTTGTAATGCAATGTGAGTCCTAAAGTCCAGAGAGAAAGGGTTTGATTACCTCAGTGGCAGATAGAACCGTATCCACTGTGAAGACGATTTTGATGTCTAATGGGATTGGAGAAATATATTCTTGAACAGAAAATTCTTAGGATGAAGCAGACTAAAAAAAGTGGGGGAAATTGTTTTTTTTTTTGTTTTAGGCAAAAACATTTATGAGGTGAATATGAAGAGGTAGAAAGTATTAAAAAACGAGGGATATCAAAACTTTGCCCCTTTCAGTTTTTCCAAGGGTTGGCCCTCCTTTGACAAAAATAAAATTTCTACTCTACCCAAAATATATGGGGAAGCTTGGACCACATGTTTTAATCTGATTGGCTATCAGGTACTAATATTTTTATTTTTATTTTTTAATATATAGGGCTCAGGGGTGTGTGTGAATACTGTTGTGAGGAAGATTAGGAAGTAATTAATTAAGTGTTAAGGATGTACCTGCAGGAAGGTTGGAGCATTCCAAGATGGATTGAAGGAGCAGGAAGAAGTTGCTTGTGCCCTGAGAGAGACTCCATTAGGGGTTGGCACAAACTGTTGTTAGCCCTGGGAGATCTCAGAGTAAAGGACACCCTGAATCCTGATTTCCCTGGGATCATGAGTGGTGGTGGTTTCTAACAAAGAGGACAAGACCTACAGAGCAGCACCAAGGGAAGGAGGAGTTTGGGATCTGGTGGACAACATTTCAAGCACACCGTTTCAACTTGGATACCTTGGACCATTTTGGCTTTTGACATCCTGAGATCATCTGTGGATTACTGTGAGAACCCCAAAGCCACCCTCAGCCCTTAGCTGTGCTGGTCAAGCCTGGCAGGAACCAGGTTTGATGCAGGCTCCCAGAGACTCCATTACTGCTCCTTTGGCCCTGTCTGCTTAAATCACTAAGATTAGAGTAGAGAAGTCCTCCCCCTTGCCCTGTGGTTTTGCCCTTTAGATTTTAAGTATAGAAATCCCTTTTCCACCTTTTAGTTGAATATAATTAAAACTGCTAAAACCTTTACCTTGCCTGCTGATTCCATAAACCCTGGCCTAGGGTGAGCTGGGTGACAGTTGTGGCCAACTGACATTCCTGTGTTAAGCCAGGGAACTCTGGTCTCCCTATCCTAGTCCAGCCTCTCCTACAACCCAGTGTGTGTGCCCACAATCATTTAGATTTATTGTAACATCCCTGGTACCTCCATTATCTATTTTCACAATACCAACACTAATCCAATCATTGGTTCTTCATGTAGTCTTCTACTTTAAAAATATAAAATGTATAAGAGGCATGATTTTTTTTGTTTAACAAGGTGAGATTTATGACTGTTAATAACCAAAGCTCATTGTCAAATATTTGGATAACATTTACTTCATAGCTTAACAGAAAGTAATTATAAGATCAGCAACTCAAAGAGTTCATTTAGGATTAATGGAAAGAAACAAAAAATTTGGAACTCTCTTCCTTAAAAAAAATGCTTACTTTATATCTTAGAGTCAATATCATGTTTCAAGGCAGAAGAGCAGTAAAAGATAGGCAATAAGGGTTAAGTGACTTACCCAGGGTCACAAAACTAGCAAAGGCTTGGAGTTGGATTTGGATCCAAGACCTCTCATCTTTAAACCTGACCCTAAGTCCACTGAGCCTCCTACCTACCCCCAGGACTTTCTTCTTTTAAAGTTAGTTGTATAGAAAATTGTGGAATAGGCCACATTTGGCTTCTGCAGGCAGAGTATTGCTTTCCTTCTCTTCCATTCTCATCTCTTAGCATCTCCCTAAAAATTTCTCTATCCTACCCCCACCTCCAAGCTCCTGTTGTAATTACCTCAACCCAGTTCCAATGACCATGAATTTTTAGTATGAGCATTTATACCTTGGAAATCAGCAAACTACAAATCCAGAATTAATTTATTATTTTGTTGTTTGTCTAGATTTTTTTAAAATAATAAAGAAAATGTCAATAATAAGGAATAAACCTAAAAGCTACAGAACAAATTTTTGAGGTTCTATTGTTTACTAGTATACTTCTGTCTAGTGCTTTATCCCCTTGAGAATATGTGTTCTTTAAATGTTTTGATTACAAGGCAAAATGGTTGTTTATGTAAATATAACCATTCAAAAATGTAAATGCCATCTTTTTTGGCTCCAGGGCCCAATCAAAATAAATAAATAAATAAATAAATAAGCAGGATTTGGCCCTTGGGTCTTGTTTGCCTATTCTGATCCTCTAGTTCACAGTCCAAATTATTCAGCTGTAGGGTAAACTCCATGTTTTGTAGCTAACCTCATCCCAAAATTATTTTTGATAATATCCTCTGTTTTGAATCTTGGCACCTTATCTAACAGAGAAATTCTTTCTGTACCCTACTTGAGTGTGATTCATCCTCTGCTTTCACTTTTACTTTCAGTGAAAGGGGCTATCCTTTAATAATAATTGCTAAATTTTTAAAAAAACACTTTAAGGTTTGAAAAGGCAATTACAAATATGTATTATCTCATTTTTTCTTATAATAACTCTGAGAGATAGGTGCTACTCTTGATGGATGACCATGAAAATACCTCCTTACTCTAAAACTTTATAAAATACCCCAGGAAAGAGTAATATAATTAAATTTCCCTGTAAATGAGGTGATTTGCCCAGGGTCACAGAGCTAATAAATGGCTGAGGTTGCATTTGAACTCATATTTTCCTGATTCTAGACCCAGTGCTCTATCTACTGTACCACCTACCTGCTGCATTATGTGACCTGTCCATATTTTTCCTAATATGTTTCCTTGATGATATTCTTTATACCATTTCCCTTTAATAGATTCTTTTTTATAATATTTTTCAGCTTTTTCATGCCCATTCTATACCCTTTCACTACCTTTTGGATAATACTCAACTTTTATCCTGAAAGTACCCAGATACTTGCTTCAGATGTCCATTTTGCTTCCTACTGATAAATAATACTCAGATATATTCTGCTTTCTTATACTGGTTACTGGTGAATTAGCATTATCTTGTTCTTCCATTTTCTTATCTATAAATGATGACAACTTGAGGTGATAATATCTAAAAAGTTTTGACAAATACAATGTCTCCAGCAGTCTTACATAAAGAATAAATAAAACCAGCCATTATCAATATATACTAACATTTGAATTCTTACTTAATAATAAGAGCTAGCATTTATAGTGAATTTTAAGATTTGCAAAGAGCTTTGTAAATATCCTCCCAATTTATCCTTACAATAACCATGTAAAATATGTGTGATCGGGGGTGGGGGGTGGGAGTGGGGAGCTGGGTAGCTCTGTGGATTGAGAGCCAGGCCTAGAGACCGGAGGTCCTGGGTTCAAATCTGGTCTCAGACACTTCCCAGCTGTGTGACCCTGGGCAAGTCACTTGACTCCCATTGCCTACCCTTACCACTCTTCTGCCTTGGAGCCAATACTGACAGAAGGTAAGGGTTTAAAAAAAAATATGTGTGATCAATACAGAGAAACATGAAAAAGATCCACAACAACGGATGCAGAAATAAGCAGTCAAGAAAACAATGTGTATACACTATGACCCCAACTATGTAAATAGAAACATCTTTCACCAAAAAGATCAAAAGTAAATGTAACAAAATTGTAAAGATTAATTCAGATTTTAATTATATCCCTAACCCACCCCTTCTTCTAAGTGGAAGGTTCACAAGCATTATATATTACATATTCAGACTTTTAAAATATATCAATTAACTGTTTTTTTAAATTTGTTAAACTTTTTCATCTGGAAGAATAAGAGAGAAAGGTAATGAGGGCAACTATGATGATGAAAAATCAAAAGATATCAATAAAATTACTTTAAAAAACTATACTAAGACGTTTGGGATACCTTTTGTATGTAGATATCCTCTCCTCTCTTCTCTCCCCTTCACTATAGCTCTTTTATCCTTGGTCTTTCCTTCTTATTCTTTTCCCACTTTTTGTCTTCCCTCTTCTCTTCTTTCATCATCTTTTTCCCTCACCTTTTCTTTCTTCTCCTTTGTCTCATGTCAATTTAACAATAATAAATGACATTTTCTTTTTTTTCTTTTTTAGTTTCTAGAAGTATTAGAAAAGGACAGAATGTTAGAATTAAAAAAAGAAATTAAGGAATATTTCATCAAAACCCTGCATTTCACAATCGAGGAAACTAAAGTTCCGGGAAAACGTTTTTTTTATCTTTGGCTTGTCTTCTCAAATTTTGGATGGTTTGAATGATTTCTGTTGTCTCATTATGAATTTAACTGAGGATATGAAGCACTCTGGGGCTCAATGCAATCAATATAATGTTGTCTATTAATGGGAGTTTTTGGAGAATCCCATTTGGACCCTGATAATAGGATATCATTCTTTATAATAGTAACTACAAGTGAACATATAATTATTTGTAACTTGATGTTAATACTCAGCATATAACTGAACAAATTAGCAACACATAAACATAGGGATAAGATATTTTATTTGGGGAGAACCTGTAAGACAGTATTGTTTTTAACCAAGTTTTGTTTGTTAATATCAGTATATTTATTATCTGGCGCAATAAATATACAATTTTATCTGTGTGTGTGTGTGTGTGTGTGTATTTGTAGTATAGAGTGCTATAATTAATGCCAGAACCAGAGCAGATGTTATCAACCAAGCACTAAATCTACCTCTCGTATTCCAAGACTAGAGAATACTCTGGGATAACTTCCAATCTCTTTTCTGGCTCTCAGAACTAGCTGTTACATTCCCCATATCTCCCTCTGTCTGTCCCTGTCTATTACCTTTCTCTTATTGGTCCAGGTTTTTTTATGGATTACTCAATTAGATCATAGCTCTATTCGTTTGTTTTGTACTCTTTGAAAATGTTTCCTCCTATATTTCTTCAGTCTAGGTCTTGTGCACAGCCAGTACTTAATATTTCTTGAAATTTTTCTAAAGCATAGTAACTCCAAAGGAGAAGGCTCCAAAGAGGTCATAACACACATGATAGGTAATGAAGCTTATCTCCAACACAGTCATGACTAATCCTAGTTCCCAACATTCTCTGATTTTCCTCACTTCTTTCAGTATACTAGTCCCACAATCTTCTAGCTGATGAGGCTAAAGTTGATATATCAGGGCATCTATGATCTTCAACCTGGTACCTATGGTAGCAACTGTGCAGGTATCTTTGGGGAAATTTCTACTTCCTACCCTCCAATAGAATTCCAGCTTTATTCTCCCTCCAGAATACATTATGACTAGGGGAGGCATTGCTCAGAAGACACTGGTGGACTCCTAATCTCCTTCGCCTTGTGTCATCTCTTAACTACTTTTTTTTTTTGTTTAAACCCTTAACTTCTGTGTATTGTCTCATAGGTGGAAGATTGGCAAGGGTGGGCAATGGGAGTCAAGTGACTTGCCCAGGGTCACACAGCTGGGAAGTGTCTGAGGCCAGATTTGAACCTACGACCTCCCGTCTCTAGGCCTGACTCTCAATCCACTGAGCTACCCAGCTGCCCCATCTCTAACTACTTTTTAAAAGTTCCTATGTTTATCTAGTAGTTCACATTCACTCCTTTATCCTTTGGCAATCTCTGTTGTCCAACCAGGCAAGTGAAATTAATATCAGCATATCTGGAGTATTAGGACTGCTAAACATTAAATAATTGTCCTCAAGTGTGGGAGGAGAGCATGATAAAGAAATGAAAGGCTATAAAAGTTTTTGGTGTTGTAGAATATGAAGAAGCCTATTTCCCAAGCTATTGCCAAGTTATTACAAAAAAGAGCAAGTGATTAGCAGTGCTGCTCATTGTTAAAAGAATAAAGAGAATTGGGTTAGCTACTATAGCAAAAAAGTGAACAATTAAAAATTTCACTGAACTTAATCCAGGTAGTAAGACACTCTAAAACAAACATTTTATACTATTTAATCAAATTCAAATTTAATTAATAAAAAGGATGTCAAGAAAAACATATTTTGAAGGAAAAAGAGCAAATGTTATTCGTGACAGCATCAAGGTCTCACTGTTACCATTTGCAAGCACTTAGATGAATCCATTGCAATTCAAAGAAAACTTACTGAACATTAGGACAAAAATGCTGAAGAGACTGATTGGTCCCAGGCAGATTAAAAAAAAAGAAGAAGAAAGAAAAAAAACTATCTAACTTTAAGGAGCTTAATTTGATTGTGTGTGTAATACATATAGTATATATAAGTTCAATAGATGCTTAAACTGCCACAAATAAAAGAAATAAAAGGCATTTCTTAAGGTCAGAGCTAGAGCAGACCAGCAGTCAAAAAAGCTAATGAACTGTGAAACTTTAAACCAAATCTCTTTATTCACACATTTTCAGTTTGACAACCCATCAGTGTTCTTTGCAGCCTAGCCATCAGGATTAATGTGATCTGATCACAAAAACAGTGTTGTTAACTGGCAATTGTTGTTCAATTGTTTACCAGTCTTGTCCAAACTCTGTGACCCCATGTGGGGTTTTCTTAGCAAATATACTCCAATGGTTTGCAATTTCCTGCTCCAGCTCCTTTTACAGATGAGGATACTGGGGCAAAAAGGGTTAAATGACTTGCCCAGGTAGCACTACTAGTGTCTGAGGCCAGATATGATCTCTGGAAAATACTTATTTCTGACTCCAGGCCAGATATTTTGTCCATTGCATGGCCTTACTGGCAACTGACAGCTGGGTAAAATCTAGCACTTTGGGGACAGGGGATGATCAGAACTTCCCCTTAGTTTCAGGTTCAGGGGATGATTAAAAAAAAAAAAAAGCCTTTTCCACTCAAGTCAGTATTACAGGCAGTATTAACTCCTGGGAGAAGGATTTAAAAAAACTCAACAGCCAATCTCTGACAAGTCTACAACTATCTTTGATTTATGGTCCTTGGAAAAGGGAATCTGCTTTCTTTGCAAGATAATTGCTTTGATCATCTAAAAAGTGAATCCTTTACTTACACTCCATGCCACAATATGTGGAGACTTCTCAACTAAAGCATGGAGGGATTGCAATCTGTATCACGGGAGAGAGGAGTATTCACACCAGTGAAATTGAGGATAAGTACACTATTTAAACAGCATAGGGGAAGGTGCACAGGATTCAGAGGATTCACGATCAGAGAGAAAGGCAGGGTACTGGCCCGCCTGAGGTTTTGAGTTTTTAATGCTGTCTGCCCTGTACCTCAAGTGACTAATCAGGTTGTGCCGTCATTCAAAGAACTTTTTGGATCGTGATTTTAGAGAAAGCAGAACTGAAACACGGAAAACGGATGCAGTTCAGTTCACTAACTCCATCCTGCCTGGTGGCTTGAAGCGCAAAGAGAATTCGTGGAGGGCAACGGCTCTGATGAGCCCACGGAGCTGCCTGGCACCAGGGCGATCCGCAGGGTGCTGCGACCACACCTTCCCTCCCTCCCTTTTCTTCTCCCTCTCCTTTTTCCTCCAGGGGTCTCCCTTTTCCAGACTGCAGTCAAAGCAGAGCCTGTGGTTGTTCGCTTGTTTGTAAACCTCGAGTATGCAATTTCCCAGATGAGAAACCAAGAGAGGAGCAACTGTCTGTGCTGGAGACAACCTGGTCCAAAGAACGCGAGGCAGCCAGGACTCCCAGGAAGCTGGGGAAGCGGTTTGGCGCTGCCCACAGTCTAAGCAAACTTGGGCACCAGCTGCCCTGCCCTTGTGACGAGAGGACTAGGGGCTGGTTGGAACTCCCTGTGGGGAGCCACAAGTTTGACAAGCTTGAACAAAGTTGGCAGTACCTGGGATCATAGTGAAGTATTGTACCCCTTGGCCTCTCCACTGTGCTGTCCTTCTAGCCAATAGCCATGGTCAAGCCCCGGGGGCTACCCTACGTCTGGGGCTGGATGGCTCTCAGCAGCTGTCTCCTGACTAAAGCACAGGTAAGGAGAGTGGCGGGGGGGGGGGGGGGTTGGGGGGGCTGGGGTGGAGGATCGTCTGTCCACCGAATCCCATCTTTCCCAGGGACCCTAGACAGAGGAGATCATTATTTACCAGGAAGATCCTGGATTACCTCCCCTTCCCTGAATCCTACAGGTGGTCGGGAAGCCTGGGATTTGGAAACATTTGGTAGAGTAGTAGGGATGGGAACCGGCTACTTACTTTTCCTGGGCACTGCCTTGCAGTGGTCCTAGACAATAAAGAAGGGGATGTGGAGATGGGGAGAAATAGGTGGAGGAATGAACACTTCTCTTCTTAGGCAATTCCACTTCGAGACAACTCTTCCAAAGATCTTGTATTTGAGCAACCTAACGAGACCCGAGGACACTTGGAGTTTAGCAAAGAATATGGCTATTACTTAAAATCTTAAACTTTCCTCCTGTTTCAAATAGACTCTCCCCAAATGAGGGCGGCTAGGTAGGGAAGACCAGTTTTATTTCTAGTGATATTATATTAAAATCAGAGCTTTTAGTCACTTTTGGGGGTTGTCATAAAGATTTGTAGTCGTTATATTGCAGAATTATCTGACCAAGACAAAATGACAGATTTAAACTCAGAGCTTTTTTTGGATGAGTGAAATGTATGTATTGGCGAATGCTAGAAGTGAGAACTACAGTAATTGTGAATTTGTTCTCCATTACTTACCATTTCCTTCTTCAAAACAGTAGAGGGCGCTCCTTCACTTCCCTACACGGTATTTTCACTCACCTGTCCTCTTTTGGGAACCCTAAATCATGACATATTTCTTTGTCAGTGGTAACTAACCATGCTTGATAACATTTTGTTCTCTAATCTTATATGACAGCTTTCAAAAGTTAAGTAATTTCAAAAGAGCAATTATGGTCCATTAAAGTAGTTATTATATTTATAATCTAATAATTTAGGAACTGAATGGATATTTCAAAAAAAAAGGGAGAATTTTGAAATACTTTTGATTGTACAGAGTATCATCACTATGTCTTAAAGCCTCTAATGCTTTAAATGAAAGTCAAGTCGGTAGTCTATCACTGATTTATAAGACTGGTGAGGGGCTTTTCAATGGAGAGAAAACTTAGAAATTATTTAAGCTCAAATATACCTCCAAGTTAATGAGTGGACTTTGATTGCAGAGATTACATGGGCAGTGGAATGGACAAGAAATTCTGGCTTTGGAAACTATTGAAAATCATCTTCTTCCTCTTGGGACCCTCTGACTTTCCTTTGGAATATTGTTTAAAAGTGTCTATTTCTTAGTGATCATAAGATATTGCAATGGTTTGTCATCTCTCCAATTCATTTTAGAAATGAGAAAATTGAGGCAAACAGCAAGGGACTTATTCAGGGTCACATAGCTAGTAAGGGTCTGAGGCTGTTATTTGAACTCCAGAAGATGTCTTTTTGACTCTAGGCCTACTATGCCATCTATTTGGAATATTACTCTTCTTGTAAGATCCATTTGCTTGTTTGTAGTACAAATTAGCTGCAAGCAAGCATTGTTAAAAATGTTAAGTGCATTGGTTGATTTTTCTAAGGTGATAAGGAGATATCTTTTACTAAATGGTGAGGAAATCTCTGTAGGGTGCTCAATTAGAGTGCTCCGCATTAATAATTGCATTCTGCTTTTAGATTAAGTGTTTTTTTAAAAACTTGTAAGAAACAATCTTAAAGCAAGGTATCAATTAAATGTTATTTGTGTTTTCTAAATATCTAGTTCAAACTGTTAGCCATTTGCAGTTGGAGTTTATCATCTTTCAAATGATAGTATATGAAAATATGGGAAACTGAACCAAGAGTTTTTCCCTTAGGAAAAAACAAATAAATTAAATGCTAAACTCAAAGACCACATAGAATTCTTATCTGAAAAATAGACAATGGAAAGATTATTAGAATGGAAGTCAGGACACTGGGGTTCTAGTCTCTGTTCTAACGTTAAACTATCTGTATCCTTAGATTATATTTATATCTAGCTAGCTAGCTAGCTAGCTAATATCTAATCTAATATATCTATATATATTATGATATTTATATATATATTAGATTTATATCTTTAGGCCTCAGTTTCCTTATGTGTAAAAAGAGAAGACCTCTGTGTTAATTTACTGAAAGTCTCTTGTGAGTAATAGGATTTTATATCTCTAATTTAAAACATGAAAACATTTACAAGAAGTATAACTAGCAACCAGGTATCTCCTGCAATTATTGAGTCCCCTATAGTAGAGAACATCCTCTGTGGAGAAGAGAGGCATTTCTGGTGATGTTAAACTAGGAGGGAGAAGCCCTTTACAAAACTGAACTTAAATGTGTGTGTGTGTGTGTGTGTGTGTGTGTAAGTAATTTATCTACTTTGACTTCTATCCCATAAGGACAATTATATTTAGCCATCTGAAGGTCTGTTTGTCCTTGTTCTTTTCTGATGATATGTAGAATTTTACTAATTTATATTTTTGTAAGGAATTTGTGTCCATAGGGAGTAAAAAGGGAAGACAAGGTCCATGGGAGCTAGAACTAACTGTTGGCAGTCCTTTTAATCTCCCAAAGCAAGGCAGCATCAAGATGGAAAAGAGCCAGGAACTGCTGGGCTAGCTTGCTGTTGCCAGCACTGCACAGGAAGTAGACCAGACCTGAAACACTTTCTCTATTTATTAAGGATAAAAAATAGAAGTCTTTTAAAGGTAATGTTCGTAGACAATAGGGACTGCAATAGAGTTGGTCTTACTCTCCAGTATGGTGTTTAAATTAGGTTACCTATCAGAGGATCATTGGTTTGTTTTTCTTCTTTTCTTCTTAAAACTTTTTAGATGAAACATAATGACAGTTGCCTATCCCTGTATCTTTTTTTCTTTCTGATACCTAATTGCTGCCACCTAACTTTTTCTGAAGACTAAGTTGGTTTTCAAGAAAAAGGAAAAAAAGCCCACAAAATATTTTTTAAATCTCTGCATATACTAGTTCTATTAATTTATAGCTCTTTTTGACTTTACAGTTATGAATAGATTGTGAGCTCATTGGAAGTAGGGTCTTTTCCCACCAGCTTTGTTTTTTTTTGTACCCCAACATTCAGCACAGTGCTTATCTCATAGGAGAGACTTACTTAAAGCTTGTTTGACTTGACTTTCCAGCAAGAATTGTCAGTTCTTTTAAGGCAGCAACTGTCTTTTGCACTCTTTTTACATCACCAGCACTGGCTTTTAATAAATGTTCGTTGTGATTGATTGATTGATCGATATTGTGCTTCAGGGTCATCTTTCTTGAAGAATCTATTTTAATTTTTGTTATTCTAAGAACTCAGTCATCAGACCTGGGGTGAAAAGGTCCAGATGGCCAACTTACCCACCAGATTCATGACAAATTGATTCTTAAATCATTCCCTCATTTAATAAGCATTTAATGGAATTCAAACTTTACTGCAATTTCTCTCTCTACTGGAGATAGTGTCATAATCCCTGAAGAGTAAGTGCTGGGGGAACCAAATTAAAATGAGTGTGTGCTTACTGAGTAAGAAAGAGAGTTGAGTATCTTACATGTGGATCTATCTGCCCTAAGCCCTAATCAATTATTCTCCTACATAGGCTTTAAACTCTAAGATATTCTAGTATATCCTGTTTCCATTATTATTGACTATTTACCTTTTTTTAACTTCTCTTTCCTATGCTACAAAATGCTATGCAAACATTTTCATGACATTTTTCCCTTAGCTCTGTGATTTTCTATTAATGAAAATTTTGCTCTGTCTATTTTACATTAATTTTTATCTGGATAAAATATGTTCACTTCAGCACAATGTATACATTTTTAATTTTTTTCTTTGGGGTGGCATGCTAATTTGTATTATTTCAAGCAAAGAAAATACTTCTTTTTTGGCCTTTATCTTTTTTTTCAGTCTTTGATCTGGTTTCTGGTTAGCCATCACCTCTCTAACCACTTTCTATAGCAAGAATCTGTGATTAATCTTTTTTTGGGTCATGGTCCTTTTTGGCAGTTTAAAGCCTATGGATACTATCTTGGAAAAATGTTTTAATTTTTCATTTAAAACCCTTACCTTCCACCTTAGAATCAATATTGTGTATTGGTTTAAAAGCAGAAGACTGGTAAGGGCTAGGAAATGAGGGGGGGGGGTTAAGTGATTTACCCATGGTCATACAGCTAGGAAAGTGTCTGAGGTCAAATTTGAACCTAGGACATCATGTATCTGAGCCCAGCTCTCAATTGACTGAGCCACTTAGCTGCCCCTGGAATAATGTTAAAATTAATTAATTATTAATTAACAAAGAATACAATTAATTATTATTTATAATTAATGAATTATATTTTATTAATGTTAATTATTAATAAAATACATTAGGTAGGATTGTCGAAAAACAAATTATTTTAAAATATAGTTATCAAAACAAGTTCATGGACCCCAGATTTAAAATCTCCGTTCTCCAATTTCTATTTTAAACCAGGCTTCATCTATTTTCCTAGAAAAGGGAGGGGATGGCACATGTCACACTTCTCATCTGGAGTTCATAGCATGGAAAGATTAGGAGAGGAAGTTATATATCCCTTGACTAGTAACATTCTAAGAGTTCAATATTTTTAAACCCTGTTTTGCTTCACCATTGGGCAAGACTTAGAGAACTAATTATTCATCACAGATATTTTACCATTGGCTGATATTGTCTGTCGTGTACTAATGATTTTTTGAGTTCTCTAGAAGAAAATAAATCAATGTGTCCCTCCCTGATCCCTCACAACTTTTAAGTTTACTCTGCTCATTTAGAGAGTTAGAATTCCTATATCCTCATTATATAAGTGGTACTCTAGAGTGGAAAAAGTACTGGATTTTAAGGAAGAAGATAAATGTCTCTAGTCCATCACTTTCTAGCTGTATGTCTTAGATCTTAGGTTTTTTTATCTCAAACCAGAGTTGTCAAACCCATAGCCCATCATGGCTCATGATACTCTGGTTGAAATGTAATTAGGAAATATTTAACAAAATAAATAAAAATAAAACAGATAATATTAATATGTGATTTTCTAAGTCATTATGGAGAGATTAGGGGCCCCTGTCTCTATAGAGTTTGATACCAATGTCTCAGAGCATCTGTGCAATGGCCTAGCCAAGAGGAGGAGTAGGGATAGCTGAACCTGGTGGATAAAGACCAAACCCAGACCTAGGAAAAATTGATACAGGCCTAATCCATCATTCTCTATAATACCTCTTAGAAATTATGAGCTTCACTATTTGCCATCCACTATTATCCCCATGGCTTTCTCTCCCCATCTCTCTACTAATCAATTATTGTCCATTTAGAAGAAAACTATCCCCAAGTCTTTGCCCCATCTTATTATTTCCATCCTTTTCAACTTCACCTTACTCATATCCTATTCTAACTCTGCATACCTCCTGCAAATTGCCAGCTTTCCAGCAGTTACAAACCCCTTCTACTTTTCTCTTGTAAACCAAGAGAAAGCAGAGGATAAAAAGCTCTTAGGAGGAGGCTCATCCTCCTCCAAAGCTAGTTGGTTGAGAAAGCCAGTTGCTGGTCACTAAATATTGGTCAAAGATAATCAGTTTTCTTACCATTCCTGAATCACTGAACTGAAACATTCTCTTAGCTAACTGCTTTTGCCAGAATTTTAACACCCTATCTTTTCATCCCCTTTACTTTTGTCTCCAACTCTTCTTAGGTTCTTTTTCCTTTCTTGCATGAAGACTCTTTCCTGTTTAAATCTTAAATGAAATTCTCCTGATTCTTGATGACTCATCTTTTACTTAAAAAATTCACAAGTCCCTAAATTCCTTCTATCATAGACGAGTTGGTTCAATTTAACTGTTTTATAGTAGCTCACTTAATTTTGGGAAAGCAGGCATAATTATTTTTGACTGTCCTTTTAAAATCACACCTCAATCTCCAACTATTTACATGATTTCACATCTTAAATAATCTAACATATGCAAATTAGGTGGTATGTCATCATTCTGCAGCTCTGAAGTTCTCAACATAATAGTTGCTTTTGGTATCCTTAAAACTGTGCTTTTCATTTTTACAGTTGTGTGTTTAATGAAGAATCTTTAACCCACTCTTCATAAGAGTAAGATTCCTACATAAGTAAGGCATCATTCTCTCTTGCTAATAGAAATCTAAGTCCTCAAATCTATACAATAGATCGTTTTCTTTCCAAAACTGTGTAACATCACGTAGGAAAAAGTTTTTTTCTATACATATATCTTAGCTATTGACATTAATATCAACATTTTTTCTAACAGAGTTGAGTATCAAAGTGTTTGAAACAGGGGGCAGCTGGGTAGCTCAGTGGATTGAGAACCAGGCCTAGAGATGGGAGGTCCTAGGTTCAAATCTGGCCTCAGACACTTCCCAGCTGTGTGACCCTGGGCAAGTCACTTGACCCCCATTGCCTACCCTTACCAATCTTCTGCCTTGGAGCCAATACACAGTATTGACTCCAAGACGGAAGGTGAGGGTTTAAAAAAAAAGTGTTTGAAACAACCTTTGACAATTAATGCAAATCTCTTACTTTGCACAATTCTGCCCTTTTCATTAACTTACCCCTATGAAAATCATCTTAAAGACTAGTGAAACAATTATTTTTAGCTTTCAAAGGCCAACACATCTTTGTGGCTTCATTTGAACATTATCCTCCACCTTCTTTATGCTGAGATTCAGCCCAACTGATCTTTTCTCAGTTCTTCCTTCGTAGACTTACATTCCATCTCCAGTGTCTACGTCTTTGAGCTGGCTGTCCCCCATGCCTCAAATGCCTTTGTTTCTTACTTCTGACTCATCAACTCCCTGTCTTCATTTATGAAGCAGTTTAGGAACCATCTTCTACAGGAAGGCTTTTCAGATCCCTTAGAACTGCTAGTGACCTGAACTCCAAATTACTTTTAATTACTTTGTATACATTTATTTACTTTATATTGATGTTGTATATATTTTATATGTATTTATTGTCTCTCATTAGAATGTGAACTCCCTGTGAGTAGGAATTCTTTCCTTCATTTTGCTTCTATCCCCAGGACCTAGCATAGCACCCAGCACAAAGTAGGTGTTTAATATTTATGTGCTGATTGGTTGATCGAAAGTCCATTGCAGGGGCAGCTAGCTGACTCAATGGACTATAAGTCAGGACTAAATATGAGAGGCCCTGAGTTCAAATATGACCTCAGACACTTACTTGTTGTGTGAGCCTGCACAAATCATTTAACTCCCATTGCCTACCCCTTACCACTGTTTTTTTCTGCCTTGGAACCAATACACTGTATTAATTCCAAGATGGAAGATAAAGGCCTTTTTATAAAGTATATTGCATAGTATAGTGAATAAAGAATTGAATTTAGAATCAAGAAGATGTGGGTTGGAATCTTGAGTCAGTAATTAGTTATATGACTCACCATTTATCTTATTTTTCTCATCTGTAAATGAAGATTTTCTCATCTGTAAATGAAATGTAGCACTGACTTTTTATGAGAATTTATGTAAAGATCGAATGGTATCCTACAGAGAGTACTTTATAAAACCTTAATATGAGTCATTATGTAAGCTATATCATTGTGAATTGTGATTAACAAGCTAAAATATATGTAACTTTGAACATATACTAAATAGTATACTCTTCCTGAAAAGGATGTTAGAGTTATTGTAGCCATTCTATTCTGGATCACCAAATGAAAGCAGCTAGCAAACTCATAAGAGATTTTTACTGAGAATGACAGGATTTTCTAAAAGAAAAAAATCCAGAAATAAATAGCAGTAGGTCCTGTCAAGCACTCTCTAATCTAATGATTAGGGACAGAGCTGGTCGCATGCTCATAATGACATTCGGAGTCTAATTTAAACTGTATTACAACCAGCTTAACTAACATTTCCTAAGTGAAAAACAACATTGGAATGCTGCTTCCCTCAATACTCTCTCTCAGAATACTCAGTACTCAATACTCAGATACTCTTAACCCTATTTCTATGGCTAGATTGCTACTATTGCCCAAAATTGAGGCTTTAGTGCTTTAATTTTTTTCACTTATTTTCTTTTTAAGCCCTTACCTTCCATCTTAGAATCAATACTGTGTATCGGTTCCAGGGCAGAACAATAAGGGCTAGGCAATGACAGTTAAAAGACTTGCCAAGGGTCACACAGCTAGGAAGTGGCTGAAGCCAGATTTAAATCCATGACTTCCCAACTCTCCACCTTGCTCTCAATCCATTGAGACACCTAGCTGCCTCCCCATAATGTGTTTTATATATATGTATATATATATATATATATATATATATATATATATATAGAGAGAGAGAGAGAGAGAGAGAGAGAGAGAGAAAGTGCTTGTCATCGAACTCATTAACCATTATGTTTGATCTACTATAGTTACTACACTAAACAACAAAGGTGTTCTACTTGTATTAGGAAAATCTCCATTTATATTATCTAAAATTTTTCTTAATTCTTCATGTCAAGACTTCCTTCCCCAGCTGTGTTTTCCCTTACCTAATATGCCTTATTTCTTTTTCACTGTTTTCCTCATATAGCATAAATACTCCATCTTTCTCTGTTAATACTCTATCCTTTCTCAATGTGAAAAGGTAATTATGTCTGACAGTGGGAAGTACATAGAAATAGAAATTACTCAGCTTTCAGAACCTTAATTTCCTCATCTGTAAAATGTAGAAATTGGATGCCTTGCTTCCTTTCAGCTCTAAAGTCTTTGATTCTTCTTCATATAGGAAACTAATAGTCCTTTTAAATGAGCAAAAGTCACTCCTTTAAAGATAACATGTAAAATGCTATTTTTGTTAAAACTTAAAATTGGTTCACATAGGGAATATTATAAATTAATCTAAGATCTTTAATGGTGAGTATCTAAAGTATTCTATCAACTTAAAGACTCTTATGTGTCCATGCAACCCATAGTAATTACACAATTTCAACTGATATATCCTTTAGATTATTTTTCTGATAGAAATTATCATCACAGGATATCTTAACTGGTGTTTTAGAAACACAGAGAGTGTGCTGATATTCTTCTCTAGGTGTATTATCTATGACCCTAGAGATGTTCTTTGGTTTATGTTAGTTATAGTGATTTTCTCCCTTTCAGTAACCTTTTTGCTTAAATTTAGTAGCAGGAACCATTATAAGCAATTAGTACCTGTTCATTTTTTTAAAATCAGCAAAAAGGGATAGAGCATATTTATTTCTAGCCAATCTTTTTTTCTTTGAGATGGGAAATCAAAATGGATGGAGCACTAATTCTCCAACTCACTTTTGTCTGTCTGAATTTCCTCAATTTAAAATTAGAATAATAACAGTAACATCACTCCTATGGTTGTTTTGAATATCAAATGAGATAATATTTGTAAAGTGCTTAGTACCAAGCCTGTCACACAGTAGACGATTAATAAATGTTTTCCTTTCTTCCTTCCATTATAAGATTTGGGTGTTTTGTGTCCATTTTTATGTTACTCTGCATTTCTTTTCCTAAAAATATCTTCCAATGAAAATGAAGAGTAGCCTGATTCTAGGGGACAAATTATAGCATAGAAAATGACCCTGTGATGACATTAATAAAACACTACTCTAATGCAGATTTGGCCTTTTCTCTGCTATGGATAGTAGGGTTGCCTAAGGCACTGCAAACTTAAATGACTTGTGCTAGGCCACATAGCCAGCATATGTAAAAGGCAAAACATTAACCCATCTTTTCCTAGCCCCACGGTGAGCTTTCTATCCACATCATCTATGCCTCTCATGTATATCAAAATTGCACTTACGAGGAACAGTTAGGTAGTACTGTGGATAGAGTACCAAGCCCAGAGTGGGGAGGACTTGAATTCCAATCTGACCTCAGACACTTCTCTGCTGTGTGGCCCTGGGCAAGTCACTTAACCTTGCTGCCCAGCCCTTGCTGCTCTTCAGTCTTAGAATTGCTACTAAGACAGAAGGTAAGGATTTTAGAAAAAACTGCACTAAGAATACTTTTTAGCTTGTCATAATAAATAGTCCTCCCTCCCAATATTAGTAAATCTAGCCATTCTGTACAACTAGATTCTGCTTAGTATGAATAAAGAATCCTTTGATAGGGTTGCATTATTCAAAATCATATGCATATTTCCATTGAACTGGAACCAATTTACCATATTTTACATAATTATAATTTTGAATAGTAAGAATTCAAATACATGCAACTACTTCTAGGGATTCATTAGTCACACAAATTAGAATCTGGCTGCAATGCATGTGGATTTTTAAATTTAGTATGGATATAGTGGGAAATTTTTACTTGGAATTTGAATGTAGAGTCACATTTTCATACTGATATTTCTTTAGAATACTTTCATGCTAATCTTGGCTATGTCAGTATCTTGCTATACAGCCATAGCTAAGATTATTCATTTAGATCTAGGATTTACTTTTGACATCTGCACATTGAGTAATTTGATTTAAAAACTTTATGTTTCATGTTTATTGAGGACAGATGGCTTTCCTTTTTATTTATTTTATCTTCAGCACTTAGGACAAGCCTGGCATGTCAAAGTCACTCAATAAATGCTCATTGGATTGGATTCCCTGAAGGTGGAGAACCCTTCCTACTAGCTCTAATATTCATCACATTTATAAATAGCATGAATTATGAGAAAGTCATCCACAATTTTCACTTTATGAACAATGATTCATACTTTTGTCTTCAGTTTTCTCTCTTTAGTGTCCTCCATTTAAATATTATCCTATTATTAAGTAGAACGTTCAGATCTTAACTTTCTAGAGTTGATTCAGACTTAGAGAAAAGAACTAAGTTAACAAAACTTGAATGATGATATTAGCTGATTTCAACTTGATGAGAGTAAGTAAAAATATGCTGGTCATTTTGCCTCCAATTTGTTCAGTCTGTATATTTAACCATTTCAAATATTAGGCAGCAGCTCAAAAAACTAATTATATGTACCTATTCATTAAAGACAGCACTCTGGTCGCAAATGCCTACCTTAAGAATCATTAGAGAAAAATAACTACTAGAGGGACTAGATGTGAAAACCATATGGCTATGAAGCCCTGCTCAGGTGTGCCATACACATTTATAGGGGTTCAGATTGTCCTTGAGAACTTGGTTTTTTTTAATATATTTATTTAAAGTATTTTTCCATGGTTACATGATTCACGTTCTCTCTCTCCCCTCTTCCCTTCCCCACTCCTAGAACTGACAAGCCATTCCACTGGGTTACACATGCATTCTCACTCAATACCTATTTCCATATTATTCATTTTTGTAATAGAGTAGTCTTTTAAAACCAAACCCCCAAATCCTACACCCATACTAACAAGTGATAAATCATATTTTTTTCTTCTTCTGCATTTCTACTCCCACAATTCTTTCTCTCAGTGCGGATAGCATTCTTTCTCACAAGTTCCTCAGTATTGTCCTGGATCATTGCATTGCTATTAGTAACAAAGTCTATTACATTTGATCATCCCATAATGTTTCAGTTACTGTGTAAAGTGTTCTTCTGGTTGTGCTCATTCCACTCCACCTCAGTTCATGGACGTCTTCCCAGTTTTTACAGAAATCAACCAGTTTATCTTTTCTTATAGCACAATAGTATTGGAAGAGTATTCCATCTCCATCATATATGCCACAATTTATTCAGCCATTCCCCAATCCCATGGATACCCTTTCATTTTCCAATTTTTTTTTGCCTCCTCAAAGAGTGCAGCTATAAATATTTGTGTACACCTATTTAAAATCTCTTTGCAGTACAAACCTTGGATTGGTATGGCTGGATCAAAGGGCAGGCAGTCTTTTAAAGTCCTTTAAGAATAATTTCAAAGTGCCTTCCAGAATGGTTGGATCAATTCACAACTCCACCAGCAGTGTTTTAGTTTCCCAATTTTGCCACATCCACTCCAACATTTATTATTTTCCTTTACTGTCATATTGGCCAATCTGCTAGATATAAAGTGGTAGCTCAGAGTTGTTTTGATTAAGAACACTTTTTCATGTGATTATTCAAAGTTTTGATTTCTTCATCCAAAAACAGCCTATTCAAGTCTCTTGAACATTTGTCAATTGGGGAATAGCTTGATTTCTTGTGCAATTGACTTAGTTCCTTACATATTTGAGAAATTAGACCTTTGTCAGAGAATTTTATTATAATTTTTCCCCAGTTTGTTGCTTCCCTTCTAATTTTGGTTGCATTGCTTTTGCTTATACAAAATCTTTTTAATTTAACATAATCAAAATTATTCATTTGTATTTTGTAATATTCTTTATCTCTTGCTTGGTTCTAAATTCTTCCCTTTCCCATTGACCTCACAGGTATGTTATTCTATGTTCCCCTAATTTACTTATAATTTCCCTCTTTATAGTTGTCATTTACCCATTTTAAATTATTTTGGTATAGAGTATGAGATGTTGATCTAAACCTAATTTTACCAAACTGTTTTCCAATTTTCCCAGCAGTTTTTGTCAAATAGTGGGTTTTTATCCCCAAAGCTGGGATCTTTGCATTTATTGAACACTACCTTGTTGAGGTCATTTACCCCAAGTCTATTCCATTGATCCACCCTTCTATCTCTTAGCCAGTACCATATTGTTTTGATGATCATCGCTTTCTAGTATAGTTTAAGATATGGTACTGCTAGGCCACCATCCTTCACATTTTTTTCATTAGATCCCTGGATTTTCTTGATCTTTTGTTCCTCCAGATGAGCTTTTGTTATTTTTTTCTAATAAGTTTTTCTTATTCCCCTTTAACTTCTCTATCAGGGAAGATATAATTCTATACTCCAATGAATCTGGTTGTTCTTCTCTCCCTGAGCCAATTTCAATGAGGTTTAAGAGTTACCTGTCACCAATCTCTTCCTCCCTGTTCTTCTTTATATGATATATATTTACCCCATTTTACTTCTCTTTTCCAATTTCTCTTAGTATGATCATCTTTTTCTCCCTTAGTTTTATATATATATATATATTTTTTGACATATTATCTTAAATAGTTTACTACCATACCCTCTATGTATACTTCTTCTAACTTTTATGACAATGATAACAATTTTTAAGAGTTACATATATTATCCTTCCATATAGGAGGAATATAAACCATTAGACATTATTGAAGTCCTTAAATTTTTTTCTCTTTTTTATTTACCTTTTTTATGCTTCTCTTGGATTTTAAATTTTGGTCTCAAATTTTCTGTTTAAGTCTGGTCTTTTCTTCAGAAAGGCTTGGAAATCTTATATTTATTAAATGAACATAATCTCCCCTGAAAGAATTTTGTTCATTTTGCTGGGTGGTTGATTCTTGGTTGTAAACCCAATTTCCTTGCCTTCCGGAATATCATATTCCAAGCCTTCCAGTGCTTCAATGTGTAGACTGCCAGATTCCGTGAGATCCTGAATGGGGCTCCATGATATCTAAATTGTTTCTTTATAGCTGTTTGGAGTATTTTCTCCTTGACCTGGAAGGTCTTGAACTTAGCTATAACATTCCTGGGAGTTATCACTTGAAAAATTAATGGAGGAAGTGATCTGTGGATTCTTTCCATTTCTATTTTATCCTCCTGTTCAAGAATATCAGTGTAGTTGTCTTGGAAAATTTCTTGTAGCATGATATCTAAGATATTTTTTGGTCATGACTTTTTCAGGTAGTCCAATAATTCTTAAATTGTCTCTCCTGGATCTATTTTCCATGTCAGTTGTTTTTTCAATGAGTTATTTCATATTTTTTCATTTTTTTCATTTTGTTTTATTGATTCTTGATGTCTTATGAAGTTATTAGCTTCTAATTGTCCAATTCTAATTTTTAAGGACTGAATTCCTTTCATGACATTTTGATTCTCCTTTTCTAATTGATTCATTCTGCTTTTCAAGTCATTCTTTACATCCTTATCATCCTCTGTTGGTTCTGTTCTTTGTTCTTTATCCCCATAGAAGCTTTCAATCATTACCTCCTTCTTTTTTTACCCCTGTCTGCAGACTGTAAACTCATCCCTCTGTTGGTTTACTGGGCATTTGAACTGCTTTGCCATGGATGGAATCTTCTGTCTTCTCTCTCTTCTGCTGATATACTGACTTCGATTGGTTGAGCTGACCTGCCATGCTAATCTGCCACAGGGCAAAAACTTCACTGTAGCCAGCCATTATGGAGGCTGAAAGTGCTCAACCAAATGCGCTCCCTGCCCCAAATTTTTCCCTGATAGCCACTATCAGAGTCTTGGATGTTTTGTGTTGAATCTGAGGTGCTCCATCAGGGTTGCAACCCCCAGCTGGGAATCTCACAGTCAGCCCATGTCTATTCTCAGGTCTTAGTACATACAGTAGGTTGGGGAAGGGTGTTCAGGCAGCCCAGTCTTCTTTCTCATCTCTCCCTACCATGGAAATCAACTCTCTCTGCCTACCTTTCAAGTTGTGTTCAGCAGGAGAGTCCCATGGCTCTGTCTTGTTGTTGGGTTTGGATTTATGTCTATTTTGAAGTATTTTTAAAGATTGGTATGAAAGGATAGTCAGAGAGGTTTCAGCTTTTGCTGCTCCTAAACCGCCATCTTGACTCTACCCTACTACTGTCCTTGTGAACTTGTAAAAAAAGGTGACTTTGTTTCTGTGCTTCAGACAATCTATAATGAGAATGACAAAAATGGTGAAGTTGATGATCATATTTGCCTTTAAGTCTTTGCTGCCATAGAAACCCAGCCTTTCAATTTTGCCTGTGAATTCCTTTAATATCCTGCCTTTAAACATGCTTCATATATATTACTTATATACTAAGATGACTCCTTATACACATTGGTCACTAAGTGTTAATTTAATATTCATTTCAGGAATCTTACCATATTTTGAATCAGCTTTTAATGAACTAAGGCATCAAGAATAAATGTTAGTTATTTTTGAAAGTTGTCTTATAGGAATCTGTTATATATGTGGCTTCCATTGGTATTAATAAGTACTATTTCCATTTAACTGAAGGATTTAAGCTTTGATTTTGAGAAAATTTTTTCTTTATTTTGTGGGAATTGTGTAATATTTTCAGGCTAATTTTTTACAAGTATAAGTGATGAAGGAAAATATCACTGAAAACTTTACATTTCTTTCCTCTATTCTAAGAGTGACTTTACATGTTTGTTATTTTAGTATTCAGTAAAATACACAAAAGAGACATCTTTAATAGTTTCTCTAGCTATTTTCCTAGCTAACTTAGAGTCTAATGAGATTCTAGTTAGAGAATGCTATGAGTCATTCTTATAACGCCAAAAAAATTATATGATGATTTTCTTCCAATATATTTTTAGAATTCTGAGAGCATTATTTAATGAAATTTCATAAACCACCTGCTTCCCTCCCCAACATAATTTATTCACAAACATTCCCAACTTTGTTGTGTGGAGCAAGATTAGTTTGACCTGGAAAACTCATCACATAGAGGTGTTCAATTATATAACTTTGTTCATGATGAATAAGCAGAAGAGTCTAAAATCTTTCAATGAACAATGGATGAAGAACCAAATGGACTGTTTTTATCCCTACTCTACTGATAATAAGCTTCCTAAGGACCTTGGACAAAGTATTCCATTTCTCTAAATTTGTTTCTTCATCTGAATATTCCTGTACTTTAGTAATTGTCAAATCCAGAGACTTCTTCAATATGGCCACAACATATCATGCTAGCTGCCACATGTCTGCTCACCACCACAAAAAAAAAATAAAAATAAAAATGAACTTCACTAGAGGAATGCAATCAATGACTTTTGAGAAGATTCTTGTTAGATATTGATTTTTAAATATTAAATCAAAAGTAAATGATTTCTTTATGCTGAAAATACTATAGTTACTAAATAAGGAAAATATTTGTATAACAAAGGATATGGTCCTAGAGCTCCCCAAAATATCTGGAGAGATCACAACATCTCTCCCCATATCACAAAACAGGAACTACTAAACCAGATCATTAATTAAAATTTATAAGCCTTATATTCTTACCTTTAGACAGCACAAACTGTACTGTGAAGACTACACATTCAATAAAAATTTAATGAAAAAAATAATAAAAGCAGCAAAAGGAATGGAGAGGACTCTAATGGAAGAAGCAAAGTTAAAAGGTTAAAGGGCTAGCTGGTTAGCTGAATAGCACCAGTTGTGTGACATAGCCTCTATGCACTCCCAGATGATAATACCACAGTGTGAATAATCAAAATTGTTATTGGTGTGTTGCCCAATTATCTTGTACATGCTGTTTCTACAGCTTCTGATACATATTGCCTTATTCTGAACATCTTTCTAGTAATTATGGTTCCATAATTATAGCTCAGTAGTAGTTTAATAAAATACTCTAAAATGAAATTTATGTCTCATTTTCCTCTAGTCATGGCCCTTATTTTTAAGCAAATACTTTCAGAGGAGAGAAGTATTATTTCACTATCTTATTAATTTGGCATATTTTGAAGTATACTAAAAAATTTAGCTCCTGGATTCCTATATGAAATCCGCTTATTCTCCCTTTTTAAATTTACATTTCATCCTAAGTCTTAAATATTTGAAAATGGGGAAATGACAAAGTTTATTAAGAAAATGAGAGAGAGAGAGAGAGAGAGAGAAAGAGACAGAGAGAGAGAGAGAGAGAGAGAGAGAGAGAGAGAGAGAGAGAGAGAGAGAGAAAGAGACAGAGAGAGAGAGAGACAGAGAGACAGAGAGACATTTAGAGGAATGGACAGTGAGCAACTTGTCCTCAGATGATAGCAATCACAATTCTAGTCAAGATCAAAGAGCAATTTTATAAACCTTTTAAAATTTGTCCCAAATATTCACATTCATTCATTCGTGAACTTATTAATTTCTATTCCAAGGCAATTATGAATAAAGAGGCAAAGTCTAAAAATGGATACAAGGGAACTTACTGAATGAAACCTAACATCCTACAACTTTTGCTATTTAATAAAAGGGGTCATCATACATTAGGATAGCAGGAATGAATATAATATACAGCTAGGTAAAGTTGTCTCCCACCCTACCAAACTGCTATACTAAGCTATAATTTTTTTCCTCTAAAATCTCTAGCTGGAATGAACTTTTGTAAATAATGTATGGTACTTATCCAATATTCCAGTTGTCTTTAATGTGATTTTACTAATAGACACTTGCATGTGGTGGTATCATCTTTTATATAGCACCAGATGAAGCACTGCAGTGCAGATGAAATTCTAGCATCATCTCTGCTATTTATTCTCTATGTGGATGTGGGAAAGTCAATTCATCTGCAATTTTCTCATTTTTTAATTTGCAAAATGAGAAGTTTAAGCCTAATGATCTCTGACTTCTTTAATACTTCTTGTCTCTTCTACTTAAATGATTGTGCACTTATAAATATCTATTGAGAGTTTCTCTATCCTATTCTAAAAGGAATTGTGGTTTACTCAGTGAAGGAATAAAGAATTGGGTTTGCATTAAGTCATCACTTTTTCTTGAAGTAAAAGTAGGTTGGGTATCAGGAGGCATGGAATCTGGATTTAGCCTCTCACTGAACATGACAAATGACTTTATACCTCTTTCCTCAATCTATACCCTCTTCATGAGGACATTAGGAAGATTAATGTGCTAATATATTTAAATGAAGTCTTAATACCTCTAAAACAAAATTATTATATACATGCATATAGATCCATATTAGCATTCTTTTAGAATTGAATCATTGCAAATGTTTAATCATTATTACACCTGAAAACTCCATATGATATGTATTCCCTCTGATCTCTTATTCAGGAACCAGGAATACTAAATCAAACTAGAATAAATAGATTACCATGGAACCAATTTACACACAGGCACTTCACAAATATTTACTTTTTGCTATTATGTACCTGCTGTTTGTATGAGTTTATGTTTATTAGACTGTCCTTGATTTCTTCTAAATACAGATTTATTATGCTTTCATTGCTAAGAGATTACTCCTTTTTTTAAAAGAGGAATTTAAAATTTTTCAATTTATTTATTTTTATCATTTACTTTTTAAGATATAATTTGAGTTCCAAATTATTTCCCTCCTTCCTTTCCCTACTTCATTGAGAATGCAAGCAATATAGTATCAATTATAAATTTGAAGTCATATAAAACACATTTCCATATTAGCAATGTTGCAAAAATAAGCAATAAAAAGCAAGAAACATAAAGGAAGTGAAAAAATAGGCTTCAATCTGGATTAGAACTCACTTTTCCATTAAAAAAACTTAATGTTTCATGTCTGGATTCACATAAGTAAATGTTTCCACTATTACTTTTCTCTTAAAACCATTTTCTTTCCTCTAAACAGAATATTGAGAGTAAAATTGGGATATTTCCTATAGCATTATCATATTTGTAATATGTAAAATGTAAGCAATCATTTTGGTTTACAGCTAGCTACTCAGTTTCTGATCACATTGCATTTTCAGTGCCATCACAATAAATATTATAAAATTTCTTGTTCTCTACCTTAGGAAAATTAAAGAATATATTTTTAATAGTCTAACAAACACCAATCCTTAACAGTTCTAATACTGACAGCCCCTCTTTTTATTCCTATAGACCAGTGATTCCCGAAGTAGGAGCCACTGCCCCCTGCTGAGTGCTGCAGCAATCCAGGGGAGCAGTAATGGCCACAGGTGCACTTATCTTTCCTATTAATTGCTATTAAAATAAAAAAAAATTAATTTCCAGGAGAGCTAAGTAATTTTTTTTGGGAAGGGGCGATAAGCCAAAAAAGTTTGGGATCCACTGCTATAGACTTAATTGGTCATTGTGTAGTTAGCCTGTACACTTCCACTTTTTGAAGGAAATTGTTCTTCCTTGTCAAAAATTTCCAAGCAGAGAAGATACCTAAATTAATTAGTTTTGACTGACTGAAGAGTTGTCAGCTAAAGGTTAAAAAAATTTTCTTATGTGTTTGAAAGTGTTTTTAATTAGCAGAATTTTCACCAGGATTTATGAATGCCAAAATTTCAAAGATCTATAAATTCATTAAGGTGGTTCCTCCCAAAAGAAAATTCTGATGATCACCTCTTTAATTGTCTTTAAGTCCTGCCACAAAGGGAAAAAACAATGGTCCTTACCCTGTGGCCAAACTGATTTATGAACCTTTCCAAACTAGAACATACTTTTGAAAAACAGAAATATTGCTGCTGGTTGTACTCAAAATGTTTCCAGCTCTAAAAGCTTGTGCTACATTGGAACAGCCTTTGAGAGTACAAGGTCCATCACACTGTAGTGTGAAGGTGATTATGAAGGCTGATTTACATAAGACTACATTTTATAGGTAATTTCCTATATTTTAATTTTTTCTCTAATTTAAAAATTCCCAAAATAATCTTGTTCCATTCATTCAAAATTATTAAGATATTAAGATAAGTTTGAAATTTCTGTATTTTATTTAGAGTAAAACAAGTAAAATCTGTTTGGGATAAATCATTATCCTTAATGAAAATTTCATTAATGTTTTCTGCCATGTTAAGTTCTTGTCTCACATAAACTCGGTTTTGAGTGATTTGCTTCTTTTAAACTTATATTATGCTTGGTGATTAAGACAAAGAAATTTTCAAATGATCCTAATATTGAATTTCTAAATTTTTTACTGGATGGAATCATGATTTAATGAGAAGAAAGATATAGTGAGAGATTAACCTAGTCCCAAATCATATTGAGGTTCATTTTGTTAGAACCTGAGATTCAAATGATACATAAATTAAATCTGATTATCAAGTGAAGTACAAACATGAAGTCCTAGGCTCACCATTAATTGCCACTTTCATGATGGTTATCCCATAAAAAATTCATGGAACAGGAACTCCTTAGATCAAATGGAATACTATTTGAAAATAATTTAGCACAGTATCTGGCATATAGAAGGTACTTAATAAATGTCTGCTATCAACTTCTTCTTACCGTAAAGTAGATGAATCAGTCTAGAAGCTCTTCTTTGCCAATAGATGATAGTGTTGACTAAAATGAAAAACAGAAAAGTTTTCCTTAAAATCAATTCATGGTCACTCAAAAGAGGTTGGTCAATAATCCTCATAGAAAAAGCTAAGTAAATGAAGAATACATTTCTCAGATAATGAAATGTAATTAGATGGCCAGCCTACTGGGTTATTCCATCTACATGAAACATATATGCAAAGAGTTGAATACACAAACACATGTAACATTTGTTTTGGAAAAGAAAGTTGATAATTTCTTAGTTTCAGACATTAATACTAGAGTGGAACAGCTCCTCTTCTCCTAAGAAGGCAAGGTAGTCTTTCGATGTCATTTCTCAATAAGGAGCAAATTTTGTTTGCATTGAGGGATATAACTGATATTAAGGATATTAATCTTTTTTTTTTACTAGAATTACATATGGTGAACTAAAATGTAGCATTTCATGCCACAAAAAATTGTTTGTCCTAGAGACAGCTAAACTGATTGTAACATTTGTCTTTGGGGTAATGTAGAGATATCATTCTTAATTATGTTAATGGCTTGGATATTTATCTTTACCCAAAAGTACACTGTAAAGTCTCTATAGTTATATCGGCATTTGCCCTAGAATTTGGAGTGATATCTATAAATGAAATGGCAAGTAAACCTCCATTATAATGTTACTCAAATGTAAAAGATATCCAAAAGAAGAATGATCTCCTTTAGGTAGTAATGAATTCTACGTCTATGAGATTCTATGAAGATCAAGCTTATATGGCTAATACTATAAATAATAATAGACCACAGGTTATATAGCTAATAAGTGTGGAAGGCCAAATTTGAACCCAGGTTGTCCTGATTCCTGTGCTACCAACTACCTGAGGAAATAAATGTAATGAGCTTTGTAAAATTTAAAGTATTCTATAAAATATCATATATTCATTATCACTACTTATTCATTTGTCTGAGGCATAATTAGAAATGATCCTTGACTCAGTCATTATAATGCTATTATTCTTTGATAATTAATATTCTTGGAATATTGAGTAAGTTAATAAAATTACTAGGTTTTATAATTTAATCAATCTACTGGGATTTAAGTTAATTTTCTGTAGGCTGAAAGCCTCCTTATTACAACTTCAGTAGAGACTATAACATACAAATACATCATGAACATGGAACTGATTGAAAGGCTTTGTGATAATCAAAAAAAGCCCACATAAATAATATCAATAATTTGGATCAAGTTATTCCCTTCCTCATACACATACCTCTAAATCCCTGGATTTTCCCCCATGTCATCTTGCTCCTTGGTTAATATATTGCTTTAAGTGATTCTACAATTTTAATAATGTCGGCTATAAATAAGGTACCCAAGTATTTAAATGTTGGTAAAATATCTGGCGGATAATCCATTACTGTTATTATTATATTTTGATTACATAGTCTTTGATTATTCTTTCAGTTCTTGAGATTCAACAAATAGACTCAAACATAATCCAGTATCTCCCAAAATGTTACTAAAAAGGAGTCATTGTTCATAAAGGTAGTTTAAGAAAGCAGGATCTTTTGGTAACTATTTTGGGAAAACAAGTAGGAAGGAGCAATTTCCTTGCCATAATCCCTTGAAATATTGCCAATAATGTCTCATTTCTTTCTTTTCACCTGACATTTGGGACTTGGGGGATTGTATGATATGATTAGGCTGCCAATATTCAAATCACTATGCAACAGAGTGAGTTTAGTTTCTGTTGTCCTTATTTGAAAGATAGATCCATTTGGAATTCAAACACACATAAAAAGCATAATTGAGTTCTTTTTATGGTCTCTTTAATGAAATCATTTTATGAAATACTAAAAGCAGAGTCTGGGTCAGAGCTACCATTAGATTATAAATTCTGTAAGTATAGGTTCTCACCTATTCACTGAATCAGTTTCACAGAAACCATGTAAAGAACTTTCATCCAGGTAAAATGGTTTCATCATCAGTAAAATGAGGAGGTGGGATTAGCTGAACTTTACATCCTGCCAAATCTAAAATTATATGAGTTTAATATTCAGCGAGGTACAAAGTTTCCCTTTTCTAAAACTGAAAGCATTTTGTTATTTTTCTTTCTCTACTCATGCCTCCAATTTCAAATTTATTCACCACAATTTGGCTTTAACTACCAATTTAATTTTTAACAAAGTGAATTAACTTTGACTTAATATTACACTTTGCACACCACAATTACTTGCTTAAAATCCATCCTCTCTTGAAACAATGTCCAAACAATGACTAATAGAATATACAACATTCCCTACCTATAAGGAAAATACTTTCATATATAAACAGTATATTCAGTTATTTCCTAATTGAGGGTCACCAACGTTAAGCCTTGGTTTTTGTTTTTATTTTTTTGCAACAACAAAAAGTGCCACTAAGAATATTTTGATATGAGTGGGTTATTTCTTTTGGATATGGAATTTTGGGGTATATATGCTTAGTGGTGGGATACATGGATCAAAGTGTATTCACAACTTAGTAACTTTCTCACTTCATATCCAACCAATTTCAAGAATAGTTGAATAATGTAAAATGATCAGCTATGAATGAAATAACTATTTTCATGAAGGCAAGGATCTAAGACGATTATAAGGGACTCATAATGAAAAAGGCTATTCACCACCATACAAGGAATTAATAGAGTCTAAATACTGACTAACACATCCCATTCTCCTCTTTATTTCTTCCACCAATTTTTCTCTACTGTAAGCAATATGTGTCTTCTTTTACAACATGATTAACATGTAAACATATTTTATATGATAATATATATATATACAACCTTTATGATATTGCCTGATATCTTGGCAAGAGTTTGGGGAGGGATGAAGGGAGAGAACATGGATCACAAAATGTCAGAAAATGACTATTAAACACTGTATTGGCATACAAAAATTTTCTGAAAGAATGTTTGGACTAAAACAGTCAGGTCATTTGACCCAGCCATACCTCAGCTGGGTTTATACCCCAAAGAGATGATAGGGAAAAAGACTTGTACAAAAATATTTATAGCCACACACTCTTTGTGGTGACAAAAAAAATTGGAAAATGAGGGGATGGCCTTCAGTTGGCGAATGGCTGAACAAATTGTGGCATCTGTTGGTGATAGAATACTATTGTGCTATAAGGAATTGTATGTGAACTGGAACAACCTCTAGGAAATGATGCAGAGTGAAAGGAGCAGAACCAGGAGAACTTATATTCAGATGGATGCAAGACATTTCTGAGGTGCTTATAAAAAAGAACATTACTCACATCCAGAGAAATAACTGCTTGATCACATGGGTCGATGGGGATATGATTGGGGATGTAAATTCTAAACAATCACCCTAGTGCAAATATCAATAATATGGAAATAGGTATTGATCAATGATACATGTAAAACCCAGTGGAATTGTGTCAGCCATGGGGGTTGGGGGGAAAGAACATGAGTCATGTAACCATGGAAAAATATTCTAAATTAATTAATTAAAAATTTTCAAGAAAAAAAAGTCAGATGAAATTAACAAACATTTATTATGCCTACTATGTGCCAGGCACTGTAATAAGCATCTATTAGTATGTCTGGATTCCAACAGCAATTTCAACACTGACAATTTTAATATTTTGGAATGGAAGGCAATATAAAATCACTTGTTAACGATTTACCATATACCAAAAAATATCTTAAGTAACAGGATTATAAATAAAAAAGAGAACCCTTCCTTGTTCTCAAGGAACTCACATTTCAATTAGGAAAGAAAACATATAAAGTTGGTGTGACTTCATGGGAAAACAGAGGGACCTATTGGAAAAGCAGTAGAGCAGATGGTATGGTCCTATGTACTTTGGGAAAGGAATGGTAGGGCATATGGCACCCAAATAATGGCAACTGGGATGGTAGGAAAGGTCCTGCAGATCAGAATGAAGTGGAGTTCTGGGCTACCTCCAGCAGAAGTGAGAATATGAGTTCTTTTAGCCTAATTATTAGCAATACTTCCCCAGTTTAACTTGACTTCATCTTCTAGGATCTAAGGTTCTGGGATCTTTCTTGTATAGCTCTTCTGTATACTCTTGCTACCATTTCTTATATTTCTTATCTTTAATTTTTAAAATCCTTTAAAATCTTTGTTTATTCTATTCCCTGAGTTGTAGTTTCATTTCCTCTCTCCTGTGCATTATCTATTCCAAAACTGGACCTACCTATTCCTTGTTTTGGCTAATATAGTTTTAATAAAACATTTATTTTTTGGAAGTCTTAGCTCATGCTTGGTTTTACCCGAACAAAAATTACTCTGACTTTTAGCCTTACACAATTCTGCTTTTAGCAGAAAGAACCCTACAGGTGTCAAGGTAGTTCAACTCACCTTTTAGGAAATTTCATGGGTGCTACTGGTAGCAGCTGTCAACCTTAGGTATCTAAGTAATGCAATAAGGGAAAATGGCAGGGATGTAATATGGGACTGAAGCAATGGGGTGATATGAGACCAAAGGCTGGAGGAAATTAAGGGATTAGGCTAGAGGTAGTAGGGAAATTAAGGCAGAGGTATGGTTGGAATAGAGGATAAGGCAGGCAAGGGACTAAAGGTAGAGTGAATAGGGGATAAGGCATTGTAGATAGGGGTTTGTGAACCCCTAAGGCAGTGAAGTGAATAAGGAGGGTATAATGGTAAAGGTGGTAAATTGAGGAGGTAGGAGTAGTAGGGGAATGACTGAGTTTAGGGAATATAAACACAGAGGTATAAAGGGTTCCAAGGGAGAGGATGAGATACTTTGGGCAAACAGCTACAGCCTGAGAGAGACTGGGACACAGGCTTGAGACTTAGACACTTAAGGGAAACAGACTGAGCCCCTCAAGTAGGAAGGGCACTTCTACAGACAAAGGCTGGGGCTAGCCAAGAATGGCTTGAAACTGACTAGAGGGCTGCTAGTCAGTTTCTCAGGTTTACAAAGGAAGAGTCCAGAGGAAGTATTGAGATTACACATCCTCCAAAATGGACACCTCCAATTCCCTTCATGACTCAGAGACAATATGATTCCTTTCTTCCCTTCTCCCTCTCTTATCAATCAACTAATGAACTAGCCAAAGTTTGATTACTTGACAAACTGGGTTTATTGATTTATAGGGTTGATTGGAAAGGATAGAGGATACAAGGTAACCCTAACAGCCGCCTAGAGAAAGCTTCAGGTAAGGGAGGGAGACAGGAATGTGAAACTGAGAAAGGACCTGCCTTAACTCAACTCTCAAGTGGTTTTGTAATCGATAGGGTTAGGAAAGTTGGATACAATGATTCAATAGATAATTTTGTAACAAAGGTAAGCCCTATTTGACTATTCAAACTAACAAGTTTAAAACTAACACTCTGATCTACCCTCCTTTCAAAACCTCACAGAAATTCAGGCAGGGAAAATAAAGATGGGGAATAAGGGAGGTTAGGGAGATTCAAAGGAAATAGTTAAGCTAACAATTTTTAAGAGGAAAGCTGCAGAATATAGGCCAGGTTTCAATCCAAAAAAGAACTCAGATTGACCCTTCTACTCTCCACGAGTCTCCCAGGTCAACTGAACTTCCTCAAGATTCTAAACCCTTCTTAACTGTCAGAAATTCTGCAACAAGGCCTTGCAGGGCTGACATGCACCCTATTTGTACTACAGTTATTAAGTCAATAAAAGCAAGGCATTATAAAAGATTTATTTGGTTTGTTAAGATACAGTTGTCAAATCCTGGGCAAGGATCTTGCTTACTGGATCTGAGCAATGATCTTCCATAGTTTCCTTTTCACTCATGCAAACAAATCTCAAAACAGTGGTTAATGTAGCTTACTTGAGATGGAGGATATATCAGTCAAGGAAGACCAAAGAGTCCTCCTACATAAAATAAAACACAAAGAAATTATCTTTTGAGCAAATTTGATGTTATTATGAGAGTGCTGTTCACAAAGTCAGGGTCTGCAAACTTACCCAGCATAGTGTGAGACCTTGAAGAACTTTACAGCTTGACAGATATTTATTTTTACTTTTTCAAAAGGGTCAGATTATATCAATCTATCCTCAGAAGGAGGAGCGTCAATCAACTACATTTCTTCTGCTCTTAAAAGAAGGGCAAACTTTACTTTCCCTGAAAGCCAGGTAGCTATAATTCCCATTGATGAAGGTCTGGAAGCTGAATTTCCTCCTTCAAAAATGTCATTAGGCAAAAATGCCTAATTGAAGAATAGTATTCTCTCTGCTCTAGATTTGAATTAAGCAACATTGGCACACACTTGTGTAGTAACAGTATTATTTTATTGTTTCACTTTTTTAATTCTTAAATTTAATGAACACAACAACAAAAATATTTCCTTATACAGAGTAGAACAGAAAAATAGGATTACACATGCAATTATAGACCTATATTATGTGTAACTTGCTTTTAAATATATGTATGTCAATACAGTATACATTGACATATACATATTACACATAAGAAGCCATAAAATAGAGATGTACAGTTTTGCATATAATGAATTTTTATATGAGGAAATATACTTTATGACAAAAGGGAAACCTTTTTATCATAAAAATTTTAATATTTTACAAAACATAAGATTATATGTGAAATGGAATCTATTATGTATAGCTTGTATATGTATATATCATTTAGATAGGTATATATTATAATATCTTAATGAATTCATATGTACAAACTGACAAAATCAACCCAATACAAAATTAGTATTTCCTCCTTGTCTTCCTCTAAATTATTTTCCCTTCTAATAAAGTTTCTGAACTCTGAAGGGAGTAGCGCAGTCCCCCTATTTCATCATCCCCCCATTAGGTCCTATTATCACTACTCTAGTCAGAAAGATTAATAAATGATTATTATAAGACTAATTTTTGAGATTCACTAGTGTACACAATAAAAGTATAAGCTTCACAAGAAATTGTTTGCTTGGGGTCTTGTGGTTTAAAAATACATTAAATTGTTATCTTTTTTCTTCATATTAAGCATAGCACCTAGGAATATCCTTCTCATAGGAAGGGCTGGACAAATGTCTACTTAAAAAATAAATAAATGAACTCAACATAAATCACCCCCTTACAAACATATCCTTAATCGAACACTTTGTCATAATTAATAGTTACCATTCTAAGACAGTTCATGAACTTCGTGTTTAATCTTCATAAATCAAAAACATTTAAATTTTTCTTATAACGGATTTAATTAGTGTGAACGTTTTCTCATTTGAAACAATAAGTAAAAATATCACAAATCCTTTTAGATTGTGGCAATTTTTTATTTTGTATAACTTAAAGGAATATATTAGGCTGCTTTCTAAAATAATATTAATAACCTCATTCTCTTCCTTTTGGAGGCTGAAAAAAAACAAAAAATAATGTTATCTTAATGGTGGGGAAATGTTTCATTATTTTTTTTCATTCATTTACTTTTTGCAGATAGATTCTGATGGCACAATTACAATGGAGGAACAGATTGTCCTTGTACTGAAGGCTAAGGTGCAATGTGAACTGAACATCACAGCTCAGCTCCAAGAGGGAGGTAAGGAGATTCAAAACACTCTCCTATTATTTCAAAATGGACCAAAGTTGTGACCTTCTCTTCATTCTCCTTAAAGTGGGAGACAAAAAGCTTGAAGCTAGGTTCCCATTAGGAAATAAAACATACAGTCTGGTTTTCTACTTTAGATTCATGATAACAGCAAAAACTGATCATTGGCAAGTCCACCAAGTGGTCACAAAATGAACTAAGAGATTTTTAGCTATGTTTAAATCTGAACTATGAAAGATTGGAAGAATTTATATTTTTAAATAAGTAAAGAAAAATAAGCTAAATACCTACATATCTTTTTAGGGAACTGAAAAAGAAGTTGTGAAGTAATAAGCATTTATGTTATAGACACAGGGAAAAGAAAACTGGATTTGAGCCACAGCTCTGTTTCTTCATTGAAATGTGACCTTGGGCAAGTCATTTATTCTTCCTAGGGCTCTGTAAAATGGACATAAATTTTTGGCCTCAAAGGGTTGTGAAAATCAAGTGGAATCCAACACTGTATTAAAAAATACTATGTATACCCTTACAATGCTTTTTGAAAGGACATTTTCAATGGACAACATAAAATACTGGAAATGTAGCTTTTTAAAATAAAATTTTTCCATTCCAAGAAAAACTGAGATAAAGTGAATATGGGAAATGTTTAGCCTGATTTTAAAAGACATTTTCATGTCACTAGCTAGGGTAAGTCACTTAGCATCTTCTCTCCCACAGCTGCCTCAGTTTATTCCTCTGTAAAATGAGAGACTTAACAGACCCAAAACAGGAACAAATCAGTACACAGATAGTCCAGCTCAATCCATAGAAGGAGACAAAGCCAGACAGGAACTAGAGGAAAGCATTTTACTTAAAAAAGATTTTAAAAAGGAATAGAAAGGCAAAACCAAGATGGCAAAATAGAGACATGAAAGTTCTGACCTCTCTGAGGATCCTCTCCAACCAACCTTAAAATAATGTTTCAAAACAAATACTGGAGTGACAGAAACAACTGTGGAATAAAGTGAAGCAATTTTCTTGTAGGAAATAAGTTGGAATGCAGGTGGAGAGGGTCTGGTTCTTTGGGGGTGAGAGGAGAAGTACCAGGCTGTACTTCTTGCAGCAAGGTCATATCAAAGTGTACCCATGAAAGTCAACAAGCCCCACTTCACCCCATCTCTACTGCTCCAGGTTCTGAACATGGGCCCAAGCCACCTTTGAGACCTCTAGACCTTGTCTAAGTCAACAGCAGAGCACCCCCACTCTCCCCCTTTGAAGTTCCAAGACCTAACACAAACTTGCAGAGAAGCCCCAAGTTCCAAGGTAAGGCAGTCCACAGTGTGCCAGTCCTGTGTAAACCCAGAGCAAGGACCAGAACCCCTGCCCAAGCCTCTAGTGAGGCCCCATGCCCCAGCTTAGGGGAGCTTGCAGTGTAGTTGGCTGGTATAGGTCAAGAAAGAGGATTAGAGCCTCTGCCCAAGCCCAAGGAGAGGTCTCAAGTCCCTACAAAGCAGTCAGCAGGGCTTCCATCTGATAAAAGCCCAAGGGAAAACCCAAGCCTACAGTAAGGACCTAAAATCCAACTGCAAGGCAGTCCCTGCTACACCTGGCCAGTATAAGCCCAGGGTGAGGCCTGGAACTCTAGCCCAAGCAAGAAGTTCTGAGTGCAGGGGTCAGCTGGGTAGCTGCTCAGTGGATTGAGAGTCCGGTCTAGAGACAGGAGGTCCTAGGTTCACATCTGGACTCAGACACTTCCCAGCTGTGTGATCCTGGGCAAGTCAATTGACCCCCATTGCCTAGCCCTTAGCACTCTTCTAACTAGGAGCCAATACACAGAATTTAAGGGTTTAAAATAATTAATTGAAAGAAAAAAAAAGAAGTTCTGAGTGCAAACACAAGGTAGCTCATAATAATCTGAACCCTAAAAGCTATTAGCATGTTCTGGAGGAGAATGAATCAG
The DNA here is from genome assembly GCF_016433145.1 of Gracilinanus agilis. Classification (NCBI taxonomy): domain Eukaryota; kingdom Metazoa; phylum Chordata; class Mammalia; order Didelphimorphia; family Didelphidae; genus Gracilinanus; species Gracilinanus agilis. Next base: position 604,271,281 of record NC_058132.1, on the reverse strand, counting down.
TAGTGGGAGGTGGCTTCCAGAGCTCCTAGGATACAAGCCATTATATCACTTAGAAAGATGTGAAACTTGCAGAAACACAGACTAGAGCTACAAGAAAAAACTGAAGTTTTAAAAGAGTACCCCCTCTATATTTAGAACAGAGCCCACCTTTAAGATGCAAATAAAAGTCAAGAAAAAAGAATAGAAAAATGAGCAATCATTAAAAAACATTAAACCATGGAAAATTATCGTGGAAACAAAGGGTAAAGCACAGACTCATAAGGGGAATGTGAAATCAAATCAGTCACATGCAAAACTTCAAAAAAATGAGTATTGGCCTCAGCCTCTTGAAGACTTCAAAAAAGATTTCAAAAATTAAATAAGGGAGACAGAAGAAAAATGCAGAAGAGAAATGGAAGTGAGGCAAGAAGAAAATAATATCTGAAAAAGCAGAACTGGCCAAGTAGAAGAAGAGGTACAAAAATCCAAAGAAAGAGTTTCTTAAAAAGAACTGGCCAAATGGAAAAGGAGATCCAAAGCTTGTAGAAAAAATAATTCTTTACAAATTTGAATTAGGCAAGTAAAAGATAATGACTTCTTGAGACATCAGGAAATAATAAAACAAAATCCAAAGAATGAAAAATAGAGGAAAATATTAAATATCTCATTAGAAAAACAACTGGCCTGGAAAACAAATTCAGAGAAAATTTAAGAATTATTGGACTACCTGAAAGCTATAATAAAGTCAACCATGATATTATAAGAGATTATCAAAGAAAACTACCCTGATATCCTTGAACAAAATGGGAAAATAGAAATTGAAAGAATTCACATCTCACTCTAAAATAAATCCACAAATGGTAACTCCCAGAATAATATAGCCATATTCTAGAGCAGGGGTCGGCAACCTTTTTGGCCGTGAGAGCCACAAACACCACATTTTTGAAAATGTAATTTCGTGAGAGCTGTACAGTGCTCACAGTGCGCGCTCCTGTAACAGTGCCTGAAAAAAAAATTGACTTTATGGCTCCTGCAGAAAGAGCCATATCTGGCCCTCAAAAGAGCCAAATATGGCTTGAGAGCCTTACGTTGCCGACCCCTGTGATAGAGCTTGCATGCCAAGAAAAAAATACTGCAAACAGCGAGAAAGAAACAATTCAAATATCATGGAGCAACAATCAGGATTACACAGAATTTAGCAGCTTCTTTTAATGTAAACATAAAAAGATCAAAAGGTTGGAATTAATATTTCATAAATAAGTTAATTGTGGACAATCAACCTAAGAAGCCTTGGTCTGAGATGTACTCATGAAATGTACCTGAAACAGTCATTCTGAAATCAATGCTTGCTATTTCAGGTTCCTGTTACTATTTCTGCTATTATCTTAATCATCTTTAATTAACTTTGGAATGCTTTTGACATAGCCTGCTGCCCACCTGCCCTTTTATTTCTGTACCTAAACATTACATATTTTACTATTACCTCATGTTTGCCATGTATCCCTATACTCTAAGACTTGAATAAAAAGGCTCTGCTCTTGGTGCTCAGGAGGAGATATCCTGAACATCAGCTCTGCTCCAGTCTCTCTCTCTCTCCTTTTGGTGCCCAACACATGCTGAGCTGTCCCTCTTCAGGCATCCTACTTTCAGTGCTCTCTGTGCCTTTGCTAGCTGTAACATTAGGGGAACTTAGAAGAGTTTACCTGTCAGATCTATAGCAAGAAAAGAATTTATGACAAATAAGAGATAAAAAATGTTACAAGATGTAAAATGAATAATTTTATTATATTACCTTAAACGTTTTATACAAATAAAACCAATGTAATCAAGATTAGAAGGGAAACAACAAATTGGGGGAAATTTTATCAAAAATTTCTCTCATAAAGGTCTCCTTTCTCAAATATATACAGAACTAATTCAGTTGTATTCAAATACAAGTCATTCTCCCACAGACAGCTGGTCAAAGGATGTGAGAAAGCAGTTTTCAGATGAATTCAAGAATTCAAAGTTATCAATAATCATATTTAAATGTTCTAAATTTCTCTTAATTAGAGAAAGGCAAATTAAGACCATTCTGAGGAACAAACTCTTCCCTATCAGATTGTCCAATATAATAGAAAGGGAAAGTAACAAATGTTGGAGGGAATGTGGCAAAATTGGGATACTAATGCATTGTTGGTGTAGTTGTGAACTGATCCAATCATTCTGGAAGTTAATTTGGAACAATGCCCAAAAGGCTATAAATCTACGCATACTCTTTGATTCTGTAGTCTCATTAATATGTATGTATCCCTAAGAGGTTTTTAAAAATGAGGGAAAAACCTTCTTATGTAAAATTATTTAGAACCAGCTCTTTTTGTATGGCAAAGAATTGGAAATTGAGGAGATGTCCATCAATTGAAGAATGGTTGAAGAAATTATGTGATTGTAATAGAATATTATTGTGGCATAAAAATGAACAGGAAGATTTCAGAAGAAATCTGGGAAGACTTACATGAACTGATGTAGACTCAAATAAGCAGAACCAGGAGAACATTGTATATAGTAAAAGCAATATTGTACAGTGATTAATTGTGAAAAACTTAGCAACACTCAGCAATACAATGATCCAGGACAATTCTGAAAGGACTTAAGACAAAAAATGCTATCCACTTCCAGAGAAAGTACTGATAGAGTCAGAATGCAAATGAAATTATATTATTTTTCACTTTGGTTTATTTGTATTTTTATTTTGTAGTTTTGATTTTTATGAGTATTCTCTTAATGAAATGATGAATGTGGAAGTACATTTTGTATGATGACACATGTATAACCCAGATCAAATTGCTTACCATCTCCAGGAGAAAGGAAGGAAGGGAAGAAGGAAGACAATATGAATCTTATAATTTTGGAAAATGTATGTTTAAAACTGTTAATACATGTAATTGGGAAAAATAAAATATCTTTTGAAATGAATAAAAAATTAATTTTAAAATTAATTTTAAAAATTAAAGAGTAATGGCAAAGCTCTCAGGATAAGACAACCATAACATTAAATATGACTAAAAGCAATAACCAGGGAAATTGATGCTTAAGACACCATTAATATTAATGTTAATAGTTAACATATTGCATTAGATTACGTGACACCTAAATATATAAATAAAATTTAATCAAAACATAGAGAGATTTATACAGCAATATAATGAAGGATATCATTTTGCCCTGTTCAGACCTAGGAAAATCCAAAAAGAAGATAAACAAGAAAACCGAGACAAATGAAATTTTTGAAAAGTTATATGGGAACATCAGGAGATTACTGGGTTAGAAAGGATAATATAGATTTTGCCACTGTACATAGCATCTTTACAAAAACCAATGATACATTAGGACCTAAAAATTTTATAAACAAATTCCAATAAGCAGAAATATTAAATACACCTTTTACTGGTCAGAATTAAATAAAAATTTATATTAAATAAACGGCTATTGAAGAAAGGATTAAGATTAGTTGTATGCTGAATTTATTAGTCTAAGAACTGGTGGCTAAAAAAATAACCATCATTTTCTCCTTTTGGTAAAGGAGTGATAAACTCAAGAAGCTGTATATGTTATTTTCTGACATGACAAAGTGAGAGTTTGCTTTACTTGACTAGTCATAGTGGGTATTGGAATTTTACAATCAGTTTAGGAAGGAGAGAAGTGAGAAAAATAGAAAAGATTGAAAGAGGGCCATTGAAGTTTTGTGGGATTTTTTAATGCTCAATAGTAGACAAAAGGAAGGTCAATTAATCAAGATAGATTTAAAAGTTACATGTTGAATTTCTTATATAATTAATAGGGAAAAGCAAGCTGCATATATTATATAGATCCACAGTTTCATTTAAGCTCTTTCTTGGTTCTTATTTATATATGGAAATACTCATTTAACTTATTTATTTTCACAATAAAAATGAAATGAAATTTAAAGAATTAATTTAGATGAATTCTGATGTCCCTTTTAACTATAGCATGCCATATCTCTATGATCACGTTACCTCATGGCAAGTAATGAATGTTTCCTTTTTCAATTATTTTTACAAATTCAAATGGAAATTGAGGGAAGAAAATGGAATGAAAATCTGAATTAGATGAAAAGACACAGGTAATGAAAAACATTTCATTTCTAATTTCTCTCAAGAATAAAAAAAAAGAAACAATATCCTAAGCCAAGGAAATTGAATGGACATTTCAATGATTTTAAAATAATTTTAATTTGATCCTAGATCATCTTGCCTAACTCTTTCATTCTACAGGAAAAGTTAAGTGATTTGTCTCAGGTCATATTGGTAGGAAATGAGATAGCTAGGATTTGAACCTAGAACTTCTGACTCCAAAGTTGGTGCTTTCTCTACTATGCTATGTTTTATGATTACCAGCAATTATATTAGTAACTGTATAAAATAGTAGAATTTATCTTAAGTTTCAAAAAGATAGAAACATAGGAAAAGTGGATGTGGAACTCTCAAGTATTAGAATATATTTTATGTCACAGCTTAAAACTTTCTACTAATAATAATTTTTTGTGCTGGCACATACATAGATTTGGGTGTGATAATTAATGGTGTTAATTTAGGAAGAGAGATCAGTGAGTCATTATACAATTAATTGTAAGAAAGAAGCAATCCATTTTCCTCTTTTGCCAAGTAATGTAATACAATTTATACTTACAATATATGAAATAATGATGGAAGAAAAATATGCTAATTAAAATTTACATTCAGTTGGACATCAATAAACTCTCTGAGAGGCAGTTATGGAAATATCTGATCTTTTTCAAAGGGTCAACCTTAAAATGTTGTGTTTTAAGTAAACTTGTCTGCAAATTATTTTGTTTGTTTTTTTGAAGAAACACATTCCTAGGGCCAAAAAATGTATAGAGAAGTCCTTTTGAATATAAGTATAATTTAAAATGAATGACTAGTTGTAATAACCATATAGTTAACAAATAAGTCAATAATTTCATTTAACATTTATTTAAAAGATATAAAAGACATATATAAAAGATACATAAAAGATAGTAATTTTAAGAAGCCACACACAGTTAACCTTGTGTAAAGTGCCCTTGCCAGAAAATTTCATGTCCAAGCTATGCATTTTAGTGGAAAAAATAGCAAATGGGAGACAAGCATAGAGCAATTAGAAGATAAAAGGTTAGTCTTGGAGTCAGAAAGACCTGAGTTCATATCAAACCTTGAGCACTTACCTGGATTGAAATAACATGTCAAGTGGTTTGCAAACCTTAAAATGCAATATAAATTCTTTCACTCTTATTTATTATAGGGATAATTTACACAAATATCATAGAAAATATGTTGGATAGTCAAACACAGGTATTATGAGATAAGTAAATTACCAATGGTGAAAGAGAAAAAGATATAATATGTTGTGTAGGAACAGAAATGAACATCTGGAACAAAAGCTGAGAATGGAGATTGTTACAGCATGAGCAATATTTTGAAAGAAGGCAATAAGACCAGAGTGGGAGGAAATAATGAAAGCAGTTTAGACAGATGTACCAATGGAAAGAGATGTAGGTGGACCTGAGCACAGAGAAAGAGGTGGCAACCAAGGTATAGAGATCTGCTAAAGAAATGCATATTTTAGTTTGTGACATTTAATGTCACAACTTTTGTTTCTTAATAGGCTAAAAATGAAACTTTCTCCAAGGAAATATGATTTTCTTTTAAAAAATACTATAAATAAATTCTCAGGAATAAAATCAAACATTTTCTTAAGTTATTGTCCCAGAAATCATCAAGATATATGGAGGAATAAACTCTACCAATACTATGACAGTTATCAAGGATGCATTTCCTCAGGAGCAGATAAAAAGAATGCTGTTTCTTGCATGAGATGAAGGCTGTAATTTAAAAATCTTTCTTCATTCCCTTCCCCCATTAAGTAAATACATTTATCACTTTTACCAAGCAGACATTCTTTCTTTAATCTACCTTTCCAATGAATAATGTTATAGTAAAATTCCAGGATGTTTGATTACCCAGTACAGAATTATAGTCTGCATCATTCTTTTGGAGTGGAAGAATTCAGTTTTTAGTAAAATAGTTGTGACATAGAGTGAAAATTATACAACCTAATGAAATTGGGTTTTTTCTTATTATTTGGATAAATTCTAGGTACAAAATGTCTAAGGTGCTGTTATCTGATTTGAGAGATTTAAGCAGATGTTTAAAGCCTGTTGGCAATTAGCTCACTGCCAGCAAATATCCAAGGTTCAGGCAAGGATAAAGTCTCTGTCTTTCAGAATAAATGTTGGACTTCATGGAATCGATGAAAAGACCAAAAAGAAATTAAGCCTAGATCTTAAGTCATAGGTGTGATTTTTTCAATCTGTCCTACTCCCATGCTTCCTGATATTTTGTTTATATACTGTGAAGATAAAGAAATCGGATTATAGGTTTAGAGCTAGAAGGGACTTTAATATATCATCTAATCCAGTGATGGTGAACCTTTTTGAGACCTTAAAGACCAAGTGCCCAAACTGCAATCTTCTTGGAGCATGACAGCCTCTCCCCTACCTTGCCCAAGATAGAGGAGGGAAGAAGCACTCCCATTGGGCTGCTGGGCAGAGGAGTGGCTCATATGATAAATATCCTCAGGTGGTCATGGAGAGGGAGAAGGTGGCAGCCCCCTCCAGCACACTCCAGCCTGTGTGCCATAAGTTCACCAACACAGATCTAGTCAATTCTATCATTTTTAAATGAGGAAATTGAGACCTAGACAGGTTAAGTTATTTGCTCTCAGTGTTAAAAAGTTAAAGTCCAAAGCCTAGAAGCATATTTAATGGACTCTCTAGTAGCTGCACCTCCTATGCCCAGGAAATATTTTTAAAACAGTGAGTTCTGCTGATCATGTTTTGGTTGCAGTAAATCTATCAGGAAAGTTATTCAGGCATTGTTCACATTTGCAACTATAAACATATCATCATAGATACTCTGTACACCCAAGTTTCAATTCTTGCAAATATAAAGGTCTTAATGGTTGTTATTTTAACAAAAATAGTCAAGTAGGTTCCAGGACAAGCAGGGAGGAAAAATTATATTTCAGAATATTGAGGTAAACAGAGTTTGAGTAGTTATGGTATGTAATATTAAGCACTGAGTGAGTACTTGCAATATGTAAAGCAAGTCTAATTTTTAACCTCTTTGAACCTCAATTTGTGTATTCATAAAATGCAGATACTAGCATTTGCTCTACCTACCAGATAAAATAATTGTGGAATAGTTTGTTGTCATTAAGTAAATATTTAGTATGACTTCTGTTTCATCCTAACATTCAGGTTTCTCTTACATCTTCACAATTCCTTGGATTTTTAAAGGTTTTATGTATTTGTAGTCTGTTATAAAAACAGCTCTATTTTCTAATGTTTTCATTCTCTTTTTTTATCTCTGACCTTCCCATATGCCCTCTCTTTCTTTTCCTTCAGAGGGAAATTGTTTTCCAGAATGGGATGGACTAATTTGCTGGCCCAGAGGTACAGTGGGGAAAATACTGGCTGTCCCATGTCCTCCTTATATTTATGACTTCAATCATAAAGGTATTGAATTCCTCCAGAAATGGTTATCAAAAACAGAAAAGTGGTTGTCTTGTGTTTGTGATAGAACTAAAGGGAAATGATCAGACTAAACATGTTTCCTTGCATTTTTACAGGAGTTGCATTCAGGCACTGTAACCCAAATGGAACGTGGGATTTTATGCACAGTTTAAATAAAACGTGGGCCAATTATTCAGAATGCCTCAGCTACTTGCAACCAGAAAGCAGCACAGGAAAGGTATCTGGATGTTGGTTTTTTGAAATGCATAGCATACTGACCCTTCAAATATTTTTGGTATCCCTCAGTTATGTATGGAACTCATTTTTCTGCTTTCTTCATTAAGAACATAAGAATAAGATTAAATTCTTTCATTCCTTTTATTTACTTAAGCAGACATTTAGTGTCTATTATATACACGTCACTGTTCACCTGTATCTTGGTCCTTTCTGACATTTCCAATGATATGTGAGCTTATTTTCTCTTTCAAACACCAATCTCAGAGAATGGGACACCTTCCTTTTTCTTCCTTAAGTCAGGGCTACTTCTAAATATCTACCAAATGGAAAACCAATAATGATAAACGAAGGGTTGTCACTCGATGGCATTTAAGGTGCTTTCTAAGTCTAAATTCTATTATCCTATAGTTGCTTCTAATCTCTTCATGAATTGCCTTCTCCTACATTTCCTGAAACCAAAAGTATTTTAAATTCTGGCTTCCCCTCTACTGAATGGGAGTACCTTTTGACTTTAGATGGCATATTTTAAAAAAAAAAACTTATAAAGGGTTCCTGGTTGTTGATTTCATGAATATTTGAAAAATTAAAGGCATCTTGACATAATGGAGAGTTACCATAAAAGTCAGGAATATCTGGATTCAAATCCTATCTCTAAAAGCTATGTGGCCCAGGTATAGATTTGCTCTTGGTTCAGAATTTTTTTATAAAACTTTTAGCTCTCTAGATTAAAGCTCTGATTGCTAAATTTTGAAAAGTTACAATTATGAAACACAAAATGTTAGTACTTTCCTTAGTTCCTTAAAGATCATTTATTCCCAGCATCACCACCCTCAGCTTCCAGAAGAGGAAACTCAAAACCAAAGAGATGAAGACTTTGCTATAATGAAATAGATAGTCACTGGGAGAGCTCTGAGTTCAAATTTGCAATTTGTTTTTGACTCCCAGCCAAGTGCTTAGACAAAGAAGTGATTATAGCAAGACCTCTAGAACTTTTCATATAAAGAAATATAGAGTAGTTTACATGTTGTAATGCAGTTATTGCTTACTCAATTAAAATGCATATAATGTTTGATTTAGTTAAATTAAAATGATAGAATTCAATTTCATAATATCTATTTTGTAAAAGATACATAAAAACAGATTGGTTTTAATGAAAGGTTTAAATGAGATTTCTAATGATAGTAGACCACTTTAAATCACTCTCCAATTAAGAAATCAATTTAATTTAGTAATATTTCATGAATTCTGACTTAGATGATTTTGGTCTTGATATACCTCCCTCCACTGCTGTTACCATATTTGTGAAATGGGGATAATTTTAGCATTTACCTCATTACCTCATTTACCTCAACATTCCATTGCTGGAAGATCAAAGCATTGTATAAATGTTAGTTTTTGTGTCTCTGATTTTTAATTTTTAAATAGCCACATCTCTTCACCCTGACCTTCCCCAGCACGAAGAGATTCTATTCTATAAATTCTTTGAAAAGTTACTAAATATTTTGATGCTAAACGTCATTTCCAAATATCTCCTTTAAAAAGATGTTTGTTGGGGGCAGCTGGGTAGCTCAGTTGATTGAGGGCAAGGGCTAGAGACAGGAGGTCCTAGCTTCAAATCTGGCCTCAGACACTTCCTAGCTGTGTGACCCTGGGTAAGTCACTTAACCCCCATTACCTAGCCCTTACCATTCTTCTGCCTTGGAGCCAATGCACAGTATTGACTCCAAGATGGAAGGTAAGGGTTTAAAAAAATAAAAATAAAAAGAAGTTTGTCAGTCTTGGATTTACTTTGGCTACTATAGTAAAGCAATATACATATTAGTTTAAGGTGCCTCAGAAGGAATTTCATCTTGTTATAACCTTGATTTTGAATTTTATCTCTTATACAAATGTTTTTGTAACATTGAATTATGACTCCATTGTAAAACTATTCTTGCTAATCTCACAAAATAGCATCATAACTAGGAATAGTGAACAGATTATAGCATCTACATTTTTATCTAAAAAATGAATTAAATTATGTTTGATTAGATACATATTGTGGAGCCCTAACCATGTTATGTTATATAAAATAATTGGTCCAGTTGTATTTTTTTAAGTTTTCTTTTATTCCCCATATTGAAAAAACAATCTCAGAAAATATTTGAAAATTATTTCCCTCAAGACTTAAAGCTTTGAAGTGCCCTGACTTAATTCTCATATATGAATTATGTATTATTGGTTTTACACAAATGATACAATCTTAAATGATTAGATTTGGGAAAAGCAATGTGAACTCTGAAGATCTTAGGGAAATATTCTTTTGAAATTTGAGAAAAGGTTACTAAGAAAATTTTGAGTACCTTCCTTAGTACTTTCAAAGATTTCCAAGTGTTTCCAAAAGGTGGATGAACAAATGAGGAAATAATAATTTTATAAGTAGAGAGGGAAAGGGACCCAAGTTGATTAAAATTGCGTAAAACACAAAAGTTCAACCCTATTTGTGGCATACCAAAAGATAACTAAAACTCTACATTTTGTGATTTCATATCCAAAGAAAATGTGTCATATTTTCTGGATGTATTTTCTTTTGTTACACAAAGAAGGAAAATAAGTAGGGAATAATTATATGACATAAGCTTGTTTGTTTCTCCTCCAGCGGGAGTTCTTTGAACGTCTCTACATCATGTACACTGTTGGATATTCCATCTCCTTCAGTTCCTTAGCTGTAGCTATTTTCATCATTGGTTATTTCCGGTGAGCAGATCAGTCATGATTCCCTTTTTCTCATGTTCCTCTGTACAGTGAGAGAGGTCTTGTTTCCTATCCACAGAAGACATAAAGGTCCCAGGACCTTCCATGTTGAAATGCATTTATTCCACATTTGTATTTCATGTATTCAGCCTTATACCTTTCCATTATTCAATTTTGGCAAAGCTCTTATCACATAAGCAAATTGGTGCATTTTTCAAAAATCACACTAGATCAAAGCAGAATAAAGCCCAGAAGCCAATGAATCAACATGACAATTCATTTGTTTGCCAAAGATAGCTGTGTGAATGATGAAAAGATATATTTGTGGCTTAATGGCTCATTTCACTTATCATAAATTTACTCTGAATATGAATAAAATTGTTTCCTGTATATACATAAAAGAAAAAAGAACATGATAAGAGCACACAATGAATTTTGGTATCTTTTACTATAGTAGTTCAAGGATGGGGTTTCATTAGAACAAAAGATCACTATCACTATTATTTTGTAGAAGTCCTGTGGCCAAAACTTAATCACTCTGATGCCATCTTTGAAATGAGCCTTGATAAGCCTTCCTGGCTGGTCCTCTAATGACTTGCAGATATCTAATCTCTCACCAAGCCTAACTGTGAAGCTCCTGTGTTTTGGATGGACCTCTAACTCAGGGTCACCTCCGCTAAGCATCAGAGAAGGACTCCAGCTCTTATAATAACTAAATTCTAGGACTTTGTAATAATGGAAGTGAGAAATTATTATTTTCCCCATATTGTTATTAAAGAATCACTCCTCAATCCATCTCTTAAATAATCCTTTAACAATTTCAGAGAATGAAATCTCCTGGAAGACAGAAGTCTCTTTTTTGGTTTTGCCTTTGGATTCCTCGAATGTAGCACAATGCTCTGCACCAAATAGATGCTAAATTCCTCGAGAACTACTTTCAGATAATTTTCTTTTGGGTAGAGGATATCAACTTTCCACAAAATACAAAGAAATTTATTTCAAACCAACTAGCATTTAGTATCTACTACAAATGAGCCAAAAAACAATGCATCAACCTACTCTAACAGTATTTGTAGTACTATGTATGCAGAGTTTTCCACCTTTGCAAAGGAAAAAGGGATGATAATTGTCATATACCTTCTTTAAAAACAATTACAGTCATTATAAATTATTTATTTTTTCATTTTTTATTTTTTTACACATTATGTTATCATTATTTTGTATTGTCTCCAGATTTTCTCTAATTTACTTGGCATGAGTCAAAAGTTTTTCCATGTTCCTCCATAATCTCCAAATTTATCATTTCCTATTGCTCACTAAATTTCCATTATATTCATCTACTACAGCTTGTTTATATATATGACAAATAGTAGATTTCTACTTTGTTCCTAGCCTTTTAATATTACAAAAAAATTCCAATGCTCTAAACATCTTGGTGTATATGAGATCTATCTTTGACCTCCTTGAGGTTCACTTCTTTCACGGGGATGCCATGGTCAAAGAATATGGACATTTTATTAATCCTTTTAACATATTTCAAAATTGATTACAGAATAATTAGACCAACTTGCATTTGTTCCTTTTCAATGTAGATAATTTATCGACTACGTTGGGATAAACATGAGAGATTCAGTAATATTTAGTCCAGCTAATTTTTCATTGGGCATGATAGAAAATTTTACTCATTTGATCTATGTGGGTTTGGGGACATGCTAATTTATTATTTTAAACATTAATTAGGTTTCAAATAACCCCCATTTTAGTAAGGGTCCTATAGTTACACTTGAGGTCATAGGTTAATGGATTTGCAAAAAGTTCCTTCTTTATTTAGATTCATGACATTTCTATTTGTTCCTTTTTCTCCCTTCTTGTTCCCTTAATAATTCTCTCCAAACCTTTTCCTTCTCTGTTTCCTGTTCTCAGGAGGCTGCATTGCACCAGGAATTATATCCACATGCACTTATTTGTTTCTTTCATGCTGAGGGCTGCAAGCATCTTTATTAAGGACAAAGTGGTCCATTCTCATGTGGGTGTAAAGGAACTTGAGTCACTTATGATTGGTGATCCACGAAATATAATGGTGGCACCACCAGTGGACAAATCACAATACGTAAGTATTGTCTGCTCATGAATGATTAGAACCCTTTTCAGAAAGAAAAAAAATAGTACACATGGCCATGACCATCCAGAAGAGGACACAAGAATGCCAAACAGTGGGATGATGCTACTTGTCTTGTCTTGCTTGCTTTGAAACCATTCCAATGAATACAAAGAAAACAAAGATAAAGAGATCTAACACATTGTTTCCTATTGTTGATTTCATTGCTTCTTCCTATTGTCCCTATTTTGATTTGTTCATGCATTGTTCATTTTTCTGTGTAAAAATGGATGGAACTTTTCAGTCAATACATCTAATCCGGCAACTTAGATTCAATTATATTTTAGAATCTGACTCTCATGACAGGTAGACGTTTTGATGTTAGACTCTCATTATTATGACCTGAATATCAAACCACAGGAATTCTGGAGTGTAAGTTACTGTCTTGACAATCATTCTAGTGTTTCCTCTTTTACTTCCTTTGTTTCTATGTACATCTTCAAAATGGAGAAAACAAGCCTTGTTTGCTCCCTGGCTAACAATAAATAGGTATAATTTTCAAATAATGAATTTGACTTTTCCCAGTTAATAGAGAGTAAAGTGCTCACCCATAAACTCGGACAATTGGATTTTGGAAGCAGTAGAGTATCCGGGAGTATTTGAGTAATCTAGGTCTTGGAACAACAAGGATAGTATATGTTCAATCAATACCTGAGTTAATCCATAAATCTGTTCGTTTTACCAGGTGAATCATTTTCTCCCTCCTCAATATTAGAATAAAAATTCAGGACTGGAAAAGTTTCTTTGTATATTCAGAGTTTATCACAGCATCTAGCACAGAATAGGAACTTAAAAAATAAATGCTTGTTGATTTGACGATTTTTCAAACTTCTTATAAGAAATCTGCTTAAAATGAAATCTCGGTGGTCTGGATTTTGTTTACATCACTGCATAAAGTGATATAATAATAAAAGCAAAAAAAGACCCCGTCCTGAGGTTTAAGGTTATGAAAGATGTCATATTGATGTTTGGTTCAACTGCATGGAGAAAGTAAAACTTGTCATTATTTTTAACAGGTGGGATGCAAGATTGCTGTTGTGATGTTTATTTACTTCTTGGCCACAAACTACTATTGGATCCTAGTGGAAGGCCTCTATCTACACAGTCTCATCTTTGTGGCTTTCTTTTCGGATACCAAGTATCTTTGGGGCTTCACCTTGGTAGGCTGGGGTAAGACTTTTAGGTTTCTTTTTTTTATCTGACCTTTAAGATTGAATCATTTTGATCATGATGCTTTTCTTTCTTTAGTGATCTAGTAATGGAAAGATAAATGGTTAAGCTACACTCCAACATGACATGATTTGAAGAGAAAGATCGGAGTCATATTTGAGGGTATTAATAATAACCTTCCTCTGATTGATTGTTCTTTAAAATGAAATTTGCTACAGGATAAAGATAAAGGAAAACTATGAAAAAATTGCCTGTCGGGATTTTATAGCAGCTTTCCAAGATTATCAAAATAAAACCACTCATTTCTTTTCTTATACAATATATTTCACTTTTTAAAAATGTGAAAGCAAAACACTTTGCTTCTCATGGTAATCATTTAAAAACTCTTAATAGAAAATAAGATCAATTAAATGGCTCATTTTGCTAGAACAGTTCACTTATAAAGATATTATATAATAAGAGATATAAATAAAATTCTAGTGCAAGAGGAAGCCTGCCTTTTTCTAAGAACTTTTCATGTCTTTCATTAGTCGTTAATGAAGTCAAAGATTATTTTTATTACAACTAAACCCATGTAACCCCTGTGTTATACTTAATTCTTTCAAACAACTAATTAAAACTTTTAACATGCATTCACTTGGTAGGACTCATAAAGAATTGCATTGTGTCCTACCTCATTATGATGTTTTCCTTAAAACTCAAGATTGATTTTTTTTAATTTTCTAATTTTATTTCTCATTCATTTGGGGGGGGGCATGTTTTCTGTTATTTCTTTGTTGTTTTATGTGTGTGTTGATGGTTTTGTTTTGGATCGCCTGATGTTACCTTCTAAGAAAGTAAGTCTTCATTCTGAGAAAGATTTCAAAAATGGAATTACTCATCCTAAAGTGGCTATAAATGGTATTTGTAAATTACAAAACTCGATGAACGCACGCGAGGACATCGTATTAGAGCGACCTCCCTGCTGTTCAGGATATTTGCTATATGGCATGATTAGCTTCATCCCCTGCTGCTTGGACATGGCTTTTGAGGATTTTCTTTGGAAATGAAGTAAAGACTTGATGACTAAAGTCATCATTAAAAACCTCAATAATAAATATAGTAATGAGTCTACATTTTTGTTTAAATTGAACTGGATTTTTTTAAATGTTATTTTATTTTTATTGAAATCTTTTCCTTTTATGTCACATCCATTTTAGATCTATCTATATCCTATCCTTTGTAGGAAAGCTTTCAAAAGAGCAGAGAGGGAGGTTTTCAGCAAAACTAAGCACTTCCACATAACCAGAGCAGGACGGTAGATATCATAGATGCCACATTACTAGTTCTCAAAGAAGGGAAGAAGGTCTATTTGCTCCACTTTGGGCAAGGTCTAGCTTTGCTTTTGTGTTTATTGTTCCTCTTTTCAGTCATTCTTGATTCTTCATGACCTCATTTAGGATTTCCTTGGCGAAGACACACTAGAGTGCTTTGCTATTTTCTTCTCCTGCTCATGCTGTAGGTGAGGAAAGGGAAGCAGGGTTAAGGGACTTGCCCAGGGTCACACAGCTTGTATGAGGTCAGATTCAAACTTAGGAAGAGGAGTCTTCCTGACTCCAAGTCTAGTTCTCTAGCCACTGTGGCTACCTAGCTGCCTGCTCAATCTTGGTCGTGGTCATTATTTGGACTTCAGTTTGGGTTTGGTTTTTTTTGGTTGTTGTTCCTTCCATTTACATTTTTTGTAGTCTCTGTTTATATTGCTTTCCTGGATTTGTTTAATTCGCTTTGCATCATTTCATATAAGTCTTCTAATGTTTCTATGAATTCTTCATTTAAATTATTCTTATGGATCAATAACATTACAGAGTTAGCTCAGTGTAGTGAATAAAGTCCTTAGATGTAGAGTCAGGCAGATCCAAGTTCAAATCCTCCCTCATATACATATTATCTGTATGAGTCTAGACAAGTTATTTTACTTCTTAGAACCTCCGTTTACTCATTTAAATTTTTTTAAATTAAATTAAATTTATTATTTAAAAACCTCACTTTCCATCTTAGAATCAATATTGTATATTAGCTCCAAGGCAGAAGAGCAGTAAGTACTAGGAATTGGGGGTTAAGGGAATTGCCCAGGGTCAGACAACTAGGAAGTATCCGAGGTAAGATTTGAACCCAGGACCTTCCATCACTAAGCCTGAGACTCAATCCACTGAGCCACCTAGCTGCCCTCAGTTTACTCATTTGTAAACAAAGAGGTAATAATAGTATCTGCCCTCTAAGATTGAGAATACATATAAAACATTTTAAGCTTTAAAGTGCTATATAAATATTATTTACTATTATTATCAGCTGTCATGTACCACAATTTGTTTAGCCATTTCTCAGTTGATGGGCATCTGCTTTGTTTCCATATTTAACATTCCATCTCCTGCCTTTGTGGAACTAGCTGTTTCACATGTCTATAACACACTCCCTTCTTACCTCTGTCTTATAGAGTCACCATCTTCCTTGAAGTCACAGTGCAAGCATCTGCATCATGAAAGTCTTCCTGATCCCACCTTCGCTAGTGCCCTCCTTCCCAAACTAACTTGGATTCTACTACTATTATACATCCGTATTTATATATTCTTTAAATTTGTGCGGTATATATATATATTATGTACTTATCCCTTTCCCAATTACAATGTAAGTGCCTTCCATTTAGGAACAATTTTATCCTTTTTTTATTTCTACCCCCAGAATACATAGTACCTGGCAACTTCATCAATATTTGACTGATGTGGCAGAAACATTAAGATCTCAAAAAATAGTGCTTTCATTAAGTGATCAGTGTTTTTAAGAGGGACATGGAGAGATGGGAAATGGGTCATTTTTATAACAGTATATAATTTTGGTTGCTCCCAAGGCAGCTCTTTGATACACATTGCTGGGAAATTGTTGATCTACACAGATAGAAAGAGTTAATCACAAGTCTATACAAAAGAATATGACAAATTCATATACCTGATCCAGTTTATTTACATTCTATATTTCATATAGGATTCCTTTTCAACCATCAGCCTTATAATCACAGATTTGGAAGGAGTCATACTGAATAAGAACCTTTTCTATAATATGTCTCAATTTTTTTGCTTTGAGATGCCAAGTAAGGGATGGGAAGTCCTTGCCTCCTGAGGCAGCCTATTTTGATCCTGATTATCTCTAACTCTTAAGAAAGCATACCTTAAATTAAACAGAAAACTGCCTCCCTGGAACCTCAATTCCTTGCTCCTAATATAGTCCTCTGGAGACAAGTAGAACAAGCTGAATTCTTTTTATATATGACAGGCCTTCAGACACTTGAAGATAGCTTTCATGTCCTTTTCTCCATCCTCCCTCAAACTTCTGTTCTCTAATTCCTATAGCTAGTCTTTTTTATGGAACCTAGCCACTTTATCATCAACCCTGAAACTCTTCCACACCTTTTCATTCCTCCTCAAACCTTCTGTGGCTTTCCTATACCTCACCCTCTCAGCTGAAAACTTTGTCTTATATTTTACAAAAAAATGAGGCAATTTACTGAGAGATCCTTCTTCTTCCTTCCTTCTCATCTTACAACACCTGGATGCCTTCTGCCACAATTTTTATCAGTCATCCTTTTTTGGTAACCTCTATCAATCATTCTCTTCTCATAGATATCTTCTTCTCTCTAGGTTATCATTTTTACTCTTTCCTGGTTCTCCCATCACTTCTCTGACTACTCCTAACTTTCCCATGACAGATCTTCACCCAAAACACACCTGCTAACCAGGTGTGTCCCCCAGGGCCCTGTCCTGGACACTCTTTTCTTCTTTATATTATTTCACTTCGTGATTGCATTAGTTCCCATGTTTTCAGTTATCTCTTTGCTTATGATTCTCAAATCCATTTATCCAGTTCTAACATCTCTATAGACCTCTGTTTCATGTCCAAACGCTTATTGAGTATCTTGAACTAGATGTCATAGAAGCATCTTAAAATCCACATGTCCAAAACTGAACTCATTCTCCCCCCAAAATTCCTTTTACTATTTACTATTATTTATATTTACTATAAACATTCTTAACATCTCTTCTGCTCATAGGGTACCACTTTTCTCCCAGGAACCTTGATTCATAACCCAGGTATCTTTCTTGACTCCTCACTCTCAATTTCCTCCCTATACAATCTGTTCTCCATTTTATCTTTATAACATCTCCAATATGCCCCCTTTCTCACCCTTGGCATTGCCACCACCCCAGTACAGGATCTTACTACCTCACACTTGGTATTTCAATAACCTGCTTATTGGTCTCCCTATTTCAAGTTTTCCCACTCTGGTTCATCTTCCATTTATCTGAAAAGTGATCTTTCTAAAGTACTAGTCTTAGTTATATTATATTATCTTAATTATATTATATTATCTTAATTATATTATCTCTCTATTAAATAAACTCTAGTGGCTCTCTACTTCCATGAAACTCTCCAGCATTCCAACTTGTTCCTCTCCATTTTTCTTGGTTTTCATATACCTTACACTCCCCCACCCCACTACAATCTACTGACACTGACTGCCTTTCTGTTCCTCCAACAAGATACTCTGTTTTATGACTCAGGGTATTTTACTAAATGTCCTCCATACCAGTAAAGTTCACTCAACTCATTTTGACCTCCTGGTTTCCCTGGCTTACTTCAAGTCCCAACTAAAATCTTATCTTCTACCAGAAGCTTTTCCTGGTCCTCCTAATTCCTTGTGCCTTCCCTCTGTTCATTATTTAAAATTTTGTCCTGTTTTTTTTTTTTTTTTTTTGCCTGCCGTCTCTTTTGATCTTTACCCCTACTAGACTGTGAACTCCTTGGGAGCAGACACTATCTTCTATTTCTGTTTGTAGCTCCAGCACTTAGCACAGTGACTGGCACATAGAAGGACTCTTAATAGAGGTTTAATAACTGTGTAACTGGCCACCAACCTTTGAATATTCTCTAGTTTGTTCATGTCCTTTCTCAAATCTGTCCTACAGAGCTAACTCTAGTATTCCAATTGTTTTCTGTTCAGGGCACAATAGAACAGCAAGACTATTACCATCATTCTAGATCACTTCTGTTAACCAGCTTTTTTTGGCTACTGAGTCATACTGAAGACTCATTGAATTCTTTTTTTAATTTAATTTTATTGATTAAGAAAAATTTTTCATGGTTACATGATTCATGTTCTTTTCCTCCTCTCCTCCTACCCCACCCCTACAACCAACCCTCAATTCCATTGGGTTTTACATGTGTCATTGATCAAGATATATTTCCATATTATTGATATTTGCATTAGGGTGATCGTTTAGAGTCTACATACCCAATCATATCCCCATGGATCCAAGTGATCAAGCAGTTGTTTTTCTTCTGTGTTTCTTCTCCCACATTGAGTTCTGGATTCACTGAAATCCTGACGTCTTTCACATCTGTACTGTTTTAGCTATATTTTCTCAATTTTTCACTTTTGAGGTTGACGTTTTTAGACTTCATGTGTTTCAGTTGAAATTTCGTCTTATATTCCATTTTTCTAGAGCTTGTTGAGATGTCCAAAGGATGTTCAAATGGATAGAGCACTGCTCATAGAGTCAGGAAGACAAGTTCAATTTTTTCCTCAAATGATGATAGTAAATATAAATACTAGTAAATAGTAAAAAAAATTTTGGGGGGGTGGGAAGGACTTTAGTTTCACATATGTGGATTTTAGGATACTAATAGGATATCTATTTCAAGATATCCAATTGATATGTGTGACCTTGAACGAGTCACCTAACTTTTGTGTCTCTGCCTCAGTTTCCTCATCTATAAAATAAGTATAAAAATGGTACTTACCTTACAGGGTTGTTGTAAGGATAAAATGAAGTATTTGTGAAGACCTTTGCAAAACTTAAACTGTTAGGTTAGTTGTTGCTGTTGCTGTTGTTGTTAGTTTGATAATTATTATTAATCTGAATCTGTCATCCAAAATGTTAGTTATTCCTTCCACAAGAAATGAATCAAAATATAAAAAGAGGATATAAAAATAGAGATGACTACAGATATAAGCTACAGCTAGATAACACAGTAAATAGATCACTGGACTTGAAGTCAGGCAGACTGGAGTTCCAATTCTTTTTTTGTTTGTTTATTTTTTGTTTTTTAATTAATTTCTTATTTTTAGAAAAATTTTCCATGATTACATAATTCATGTTTTTGCTTTACCCTTCACCCCTTCAAACTCCCCCCCCCCCATAGCTAACTCACATTTCCACTGGTTTTAACATGTGCGGTCAGTCAAGACTTATTTACATATTGTTGATAGTTACATTGGTGTGGTCCTTTCGGGTCTACATCCCCAATCATGTCCTCATCAACCCAAGTGTTCAAGCAGTTGTTTTTCTTCTGTGTTTCCTCTTCTGTAGTTCTTCCTCTAAATGTGGGTTGGAGTTCCAATTCTGCCTTAGACATAATACAGGCTTTGGCAAGTCACTTAGCCACTGCCTGCCTCAGTTTCCTCATCTGTAAATGGTGATAATACCTGTACCTAACTCATAATGGTATTGTCAGCATTGTATGATATAACATATAAAGCACTAGACAAAACTTGAAGCACTATATGAATGCTAGCTATTATTGTCACATATTCATTGTTGATAATAACATACTATTGATATGAAGTTCCACTGACTATTTAATTGAATTAAATCATCAATATTCTGTAAAATTTTTTTTTAATTTTCTTTCAATCCTAAAATAAATCATGATACTCTGTCTTGCCATGAAGCTAAGAAGACATTATTTTTGCTCCTGACTCCTCTTTCTAAACTTCCATCAGAAACATCTAACAATCAATATATTTCTGGCTGCTTTCCAGGATTCTTCAACTGTGTAATTCATAGAAAGGCTGATTCTAAATGTTCTTTCTAATATGTGATTTATTGGCTTCATTTGGGGAAAGGACTTGCTTGTATTCTTTGTATGCATTTATTATTATTATTAGAGGTTCTTACTTTAAGATCTATGTAGCCATATAAATAGTTAGGATTTTATTGACCATTCTGTTGATTTGTTAAGTCTGTTTTGTTGGTTCTTTATAGTGAAAGTGGAAGAAAAAGAGAATCATCTCTTTTAGTGGAATGGTGTAATCTCTGACTTGAGTTGTGTAGAGCAAAATGAAAATAGACAGGAAATTACTATTATAAAAAACTATTTTCAGTTTTTCATCATTCAGTATTAATGTATTTTTAATCTAGCATAAAATTCTTATAGAATAAAGGCAAATAATTGAAATAATTTCTCTTTCTTCATGTCTGTATTTATATGTAGATTTGTTATATTATATACATATCTATAGATATTTATAGCTATATTGGTTTTCTTTTGGTTTTTTTTCACCCAATTCCCATATATGTGATAGTTCTAATTAGTTTCACCTTGTTCTTTTTATTTTTATTATGCACTGTGTAATGTGTGAAAAGGTGGTTGATTTAGAATCAAAAGAACCAAATTAAAAAAAAATTTATTTAGAATATTTTTCCATGGTTCCATGATTACTGATTTCTGTCTCCCCTTCTTCCTTCCCTCCTCCTGAAGCTTACAAGCAATTCTATTGGGTTTTACATGTATAATTGTTCAAAACCTATTTCCATGTTATTCATATTTGTGGTGGAGTGATCTTTAACATTAAAACCCTAATCATATCTCCATCAAACTATATGATGGATCATATGTTTTTCTTCTGTGTTTCTGCTACCACAGTTCTTTCTCTGGAAGTAGATAGCATTCTTTCTCACAAGTCCCTCAGAATTGTCCTGGGTCATTGCATTGTTGCTAGTTGAGAAGTCCATTACATTCGATTGTGCCCACAGTGTATCCATCTCTGTGTATAAGATTCTCCTAGCTCTGCTCCTTTCACTCTGCATCAATTCCTGGAGGTCATTCCAGTTCACATGGAATTCCTCCAGTTCATTATTCCTTTCAGCACAATAGTATTCCATTACCATCAGATACCACAATTTGTTCAGCCATTCCCCAATCAAAAGGCATCTCCTCATTTTCCAATTTTTTGCTACCACAAAGAGCACAGGTATAAATATTTTTGTATAAGTCTTTTTCCTTATTATCTCTTTCGAGTACAAACCCAGTGGTGGTATGGCTGGATCAGAGGGCAGATAGTCTTTTAAAGCCCTTTGGGCATAATTCCAAATTGTCTTCCAGAATGGTTGGGCCAATTTACAACTCCACCAGCAGTGTATTAGTGTCCCAATTTTGCCACATCCCTTCCAACATTTATCACTTTTCTTTGATGACATATTGGCTAGTCTGCTAAGTGTAAGGTGGCACCTCAGAGTTGTTTCAATGTGCATTTCTCTAATCAAGAGGGATTTAGAACACTTTTTCAAAAGAACCACTTTCAGCCTCTATGAACTTGAACAAAGCACAATTTTGCTAGGCCTCACTTTACTCATGTGTAAAATGAAAAAATTTTTCTAGAATTTGGAGGTTCTTAGTGTATAATTCATATACTGAGTTTTTTAGAAATACTTTTATAATTTCATTTTCAAGATATTTAGCTTCCTTTGTAATACTATTTATTTTTCTCATGTGTATAAAAACATTATTCTGAGGAGCCCATAGGTTTCACCAGACTGTCAAAGGTTCTATGCAAAAAAAAAAAAAAAAAAGTTCGGAACCCTGAATTAGATGAATCTCAAATTTTCTTTTCAGCTTTAAACATATGTTTCTAAAAACTTGGTTGCTCATTACTTTGGAGCATAAAGAAGACATTAAAAATGGTATCTATGCTTCAGAAAATGGAATATTCTTTTCCTACTGTAACTGCAATTCTCTACCTTTTGTCAAATAAAACAATCTAAATTATATTTTGCCTTGTAAAAATACTACTATGGTTACAACTATAAAAACAACTATTATTGTGTTTATCATGTCCATTTGTTTTTCATTTTTGTCCAGCTTTTCATGACCCCATTTGGGATTTTCTTGGCGAAGATCTGGAGTGGTTTGTCACTTTCTTTTCCAAATCATTTTACATTTAAGGAAATTGGAGAAAACAAGATTAAGCGATTTGACCAAGTATCACAGCTAATGACTAATAATGTCATTTCCTTGTTGACAAGCCTCAGAAGAAACAGACCATCATTAATAAACATTTTGAAAAGAATATAAGAGACAGTATAAGGGCAGTGGAAAGAATGATGGAGATAGAGAAGCTTATTGAATCCCAGATTTGCTGGTTACTCCTTTTGTGAACTTAGACATCTTTTTCCTTCTCTGAACTTCATGTAATATGAGAAGATTGGACCAGATAGCCTCCTAAGGTACCTTCCAGCCCTAAATCTATAATCATCAGATCTTAGCTCATTCTGTTTAACTTAGTTTCAAGCATTGCCCCTGAGTTTCCTTTTTGAAGTATCATTTGCAATGGCATTCTACATGATTTTAGATCTATAATCAGGAAAGCTAGATTTGAATCCTGCTTTTAACATTTTCTACCTGAGTGTCTGGGAAAGTAACATAAACTCTAAATCTCAACTATCATCTATAAAATGAAGAGTTTGGCAGCCATACTACTGCTGGGTTTGTACCCCAAAGAGATAATAAGGAAAAATTATTGTACAAAAATATTTATAGCTGCATTCTTTGTGGTGGTAAAAAAAAATGGAAAATGAGGGGATGCCCTTCAATTGGAGAATGGCTGAACAAATTGTGGTATCTGTTGGTGATGGAATATTATTGTGCTAAAAGGAATAAATAATGAACAGGAGGAATTTCATGTGAACTGGAAAGACTTCCAGGAATTGATGCAGAGCAACACCAAGACTGAAACATTAGAGCACATTCCAATGTAATGGACTTCTCTATTAGCAGCAATGCAGTGATCCAGGACAATCCAGAGGAACTTATGAGAAAGAACACTATCCACAACTAGAGAAAGAACTGTGGGAGTAGAAATGCAGAAGAAAAACATATGATGGATCACGAGGTTCAATGGGGATATGATTGTGATTTTGGCATTAAAAGATCGCTCTACTACAAATATGAATAATATAGAAATAGTTTTTAAACAATGATACACATATGATCCAATGGAATTACTTGTTAGCTCTGGGAGAGGGGAGGGAATATGGGTAGGAAAAAATCATGAATCATGTAACCATGAAAAAACATTCTAACTTAATTAATTTTTATAAAAAGAAAAATACTTTCCCTCTTCTAAATTAATATATGAGAATCCCAAAATCAAGTGACCTTTAAGATTGGGTTTATTTTTCTGAGGGATTTACGGACGAGAACACTATCCACATTCAGAGGAAGAACTGCAGGAGAGGAAACATATAAGAAAAACAACTGCTTGAACGCATGGGTTGAGGCAGACATGATTGGGGATGTAGACTCGAAACCACCACACCAATGGAATTAACAACAATTTGGAAATAGGTCTTGATCAATGACACATGTTAAAACCAGTGGAAATGTGCATCGGCCATGGGTGGGAGGAGAGCAGGGGTGGGGGGGTGGAGGGGAAAGTAGGAGCTTGAATCATGTAACCATGTTAAAAATGAATATTAATAAATGGTTTAAAAAAAGATTGGGTTTATTTAAATAATAAAAGAAGAGACTGAAATAAGAGAAGTGATTTCCTCAAGGTCATGTCACTAATTACTGTTAAGGGACAGAAATAGAAGGCAAGTCTTCTTATTCCTAGGTCAGTTTTCCTCTTAAAAATAACACTTATCTAAAGAATCATTATAATGTTTTAAATAAAAGTCAAATTTTCAAAGATAGGCAACTATGTGTTGGGCATTTGTATATATTGGTTTCTATTCACCCCTGTGTATACATGTATTTTACATTAGATATGGTCTAAAAAATTATCTTGTTGAGAAACCAAAGTTTTTAGTATTCTTGCTTTTGAACATGCACGTTTTAGAAAGGAAGGGCCTGCATGCAAGGGGTTACAAATTGTAACTATGGGCAACAATTTTCTAAAATACAGTACCTGGTGAAATAGATTTTTTAAAATTCTGAATTCCAGTCATGTTTTCCACTAAATGAACAA
Source organism: Gracilinanus agilis (assembly GCF_016433145.1). NCBI lineage: Eukaryota > Metazoa > Chordata > Mammalia > Didelphimorphia > Didelphidae > Gracilinanus > Gracilinanus agilis. Next base: position 604,246,372 of record NC_058132.1, on the reverse strand, counting down.
TATTAATTGAATTTTTAAAATTTAAGTACTACTGTTATACAAAATATTATATGAGGTGCTAAGGGCTCTGGAAGGAACAAAAGCTCAAGATAGTACCTTCCTTTTGAAGAGTTAACAGTTTGGTTTGGGACAAAGAATAATGTTTTTGTACTATATAGATATAGAATATAAAGTTCTTGAGAGCAGGGACTGGTTTACTCTTATATTTAATCTCCAGAATTTCGTACAATACCTGATACCTGCTAACTATTTAATATATATATATATATATATATCTGTTGATACACATAAAAAGAAAAATGAAATCATTTAGAAAAAGATATGTAAACATTTGGATATTAAAACATAAACTAAACCCATAGATACTGAAATGAACTGCATATAAGGCACAGTCAAAATAAGATTGAGGAAATTAAAATTTGTTATCTGGAAGATAAAACTTCAGAACTTGTATTCTGTATTGCAAACGGGTGCATATTAGCCCTGCAAAGCCTTAATGCAGAGTTTCTGACAGTTGGAAAGGGTTTAGAATCCTGAGGTTAGTCAGTTGACCCTGGGGACTCGATGAGAATAGAAGGGTCAACTGAGCTCTATTCTTTGGATTCAAAACTTGGCCTATATTCTGTAGCTTTTCTCTTAAAATTTGTTAGTTTAACCATTTCCTTTAGATCTCACTAACCTCCCTTATTCCCAATCATCATTTTCCCTTCCTAAATTTCTTGGGGTTTTGAAAGGAGGGTGGATCTGGGGTTAGCTTTCAAACTTGGTAGACATAGTTTCCTTGTAGTCAAATAGGGCTTACCCTTGTTACAAATTATCTCTTGAATCATTGTATCCAACTTTCCTAATCCTATAGGCTACAAAACCTCTCAGAGCTGAGTTAAGGCAGGTCCTTTCTCAGTCTCACGCTCCTGTCTCCTTCCCCCAACTGAAGCTTTCCCTAGGCTACTGTTAGAGTTACCTCGTATCCCTCCATCCCTTCCAATTAACTCTAAAAATCAATAAACCCTGTTTGTCACTTAATCAAACCTTTGGCTAGTTCATTAGTTGATTGATAAGAGAGGGAGAAGGGGAGAAAGGAAGAACATTCTCTCTGGGTCCTGAGGGAATTGGAGGTGTCCATTTTGGAGGAAGTGAAATCTCAATACTTCCTCTGAATCTTCCTTTGTGAACCTGAGAAACTGACTAGAAAGTCCTCTAGTCAGTTTCAACCCATTCTTGGCTGGCCCCAACCTTTGTCTGTAGAAGTGCCCTTCCTACTTGAAGAGCTCAGTTTGTTTCCCTCCAGTGTCTCTGTCTCAAACCTGAATACCCAGTCTGTGTACCCAGGCTGTGTCTCCCAGGCTGCAGCTCTCTGCCCAAAATACCTTATCCATTCCCTTGCAACTCTTTTATCTCTCCTACCACCTCAATTTATCAGGCACCACTATTGTACTCTCCTTATCTACTTACTGCCTTAGGGATCCACAAACCCCTATCCACAGTGCCTTATCCTTATTCACACTACCTTTAGTCCCTTACCTGCCTTATCCCTATTACAACCTTACCTCGGCCTTAATTTCCCTACTACCTCTAGCCTATTCCCTTATTACAACCAGCTCATACCCTAATAGCTTAATTCCCCTTATAACAATTCATAGGTGAGTTGGTATACAATATAAATTTCACCTACAAGTTCATAATGACATTAAGAGAAACAGAGATCCCTCAAGTAAAGGCTCTGAGACTTTTAATCTGGACTTTTGCCATATTTTTACTTTTGTCTTCTCGAATTCTTCTCTTACACTTCTTTTTCACATGGTGTCTCTAAGGAATACTCATGGACTTTAATGTTATCCTGTTCTTTTGATATTCAAAATTTTTGAAATGTATTTTTTATTTCCTTTATTGATTTAATGATGTGTTTAAGAGAAATTCTATGAATATTAGAAGAGACCAAGTTTCTTCTCTGTTATAATAAATCTGTCTAAGGTTCTGACATATTCTTTTTATGAAAGTATGTTTTGGTCCTCTCTTTTCATAAAGATATATATATATATATATATATAGATATAGATATATATATATAGCCAGTCATTTACTCATGAGTCATTCAATCTTTCCATTTTCTGTTGAGGTTTTCTAAAAACATATAATAATTATATTGTTGTGATATTGTATATAATTATTTTAGGAATCAAACTCTGAATCATCACCTTCTTACCAAGATGAAAGAAATAATAATCTTGGGATTCACAGTAACAATTACTCCACACCATATTTAAGTCATCATAAACAAGAACTGTCCTTATCTTCAAATGACAAAAAAGTGAAAATTATTCTATTCAGGCAATCTTAGTGAGTAAGTGGATTTCAATTTTATACTTGCCAAGCCTTCAACTTTCTAGACTAAAGTGTCTTAATCTATTCTTTATCTTTAAATGACAACTATAATTCCATGTTCTTGATCTTTTACTCTTCATTGGAATGCTGGAATGAATGATGTCTATCAATGTAAAATTGGAATCTAGATGTTGATACCCTACCATATTTTTGCCCTTAATTTCCGGAGCCACTTCCAGATAGAGTTTATTCCTATAACCTCTCACACTTCAATTAAATGAACAACAAAATTTAGGTTATCAATTACAAGAAAAACCAATGTTGGTGAAAAATTATAGAATGACAGATAATTCATAGAAGCATAGATGATAGGTTCAATATAATTCTCTAGTTCATATAAAAGTCATGGGAACTCTTCTAGAACACAAAGCAATATGACATCTTTAAATTTGTCAGTAACATACACATTTTATCTTGAGTTCAGCAAATATTTTTTAATGATAATTTTGCATGGTTAAAAAATTGAAACTGGGGGGCACCTGGGTGGCTCAGTGGATTGAGAGCCAGACCTAGAGATGGAAAGTCCTAGGTTCAAATCTGGCCTCAGACACTTCCTAGCTGTATAATCCTGGGCAAGTCACTTGACCCTCATTGCCTAGCCCTTACCGCTCTTCTGCCTTGGAGTCAATACACAGTATAGACTCTAAGATGGAAGGTAAGGGTTTAAAAAAAATTGAAATTGATGTTACCAAAAACATTTTTTTCTGACTTATAGGATTTCCAGCAGTATTTGTTGTGGCCTGGACAGTGGTACGAGCAATGGTGGCAGATGCAAGGTAAGTGAAAATAGAAAGGAGAAAAAGAGTATAAAAGTCTTTTCATTAGATATAACCTTTAACAATTTTAGGCATCTGGATCTTATCAATGATGGATCAAACTTCTTAGAAGCAAAAACAACTCCCTTGTGTCTTGTCCATTAGATGTTCTATAGACCAGACATAGTGCTGTCTCAATTTCTTCATCTAGTAAAGGGAAATTGAAAATATTTAACCAATAGCTAGCTTATCATCTGTCAGGGGGTACTATTGAGAAAATTTTTGCATTGGGTAGGAAATTGGTGAATATTGATCATTTTTACCCTTTTCTGTGTCATGGCCAAGCCTGTTAGCAATCTGTTAAAGTCTAGGTCCACTTCTCAGTACAATGATTTAAATGCATAAAATAAGATATAGGATTATAAAGAAAATAATTATATTTTGACTTAATTATTTAATTAAAGTTCAAAGTCCCCAGGTTTAGAATCCAGGGAAAAGATGATGTTTGAAGTTCTTTTCAACTCTAAGACTTCATCATTTCTTTTACTGAAATAAAAGAAATCATGCTATAAAGTTTTCAATAACAAAGAATGAAATAATATTCTGAAAGCTCTAATACCAAAAAAAGCTAAATGAGTATAATACAGTATATAATTTTGAAACATTTTCCTACCCACTCTTTTAAAAAACTAAAGTGGTCCCTTTCTATTCAGTTTTCCTTAAATAATTCAGTCTAGATATTCCCTTTTTTTTTTAACTTCTATGGCACTTGTCTATTAAGGATTTATTGGTATAGTCAGAGAATTAGCAATTGTTTAAGTCTAAACATTCCCTATTAAAGGGAGTGAAAAACTTAAGAATCTTTCTCCTAAATATACCATTGGAAACACTGTGGGATGTGTTAGCAATTAAAGGACAGTAAAAAATGCACTGTACATGAGACTGTTACCAGTTATCCTCTGTTGCATTGCTAGAAACTTGGTGAAATGCTTTTAATTGGCTTCAGGTGAACTTTGTGAAGAACCTTTCTCTTACCACTTCCACACCACCTTATTTCCCCATCTGTGTCTATTTCCCACTAGGGGATAAATGATGGATGAACATTAAGTTGTTTATTTTTCATCTTATCTCTGTTCTGAGCAATGATGAGTCAAACAAGAAAGAGGAAAAAAGGAAAATTCTATCTGATACAAATACTTTGCTGTTTTTGTAAAACTCATTAAGAAAAAGAAAATAATCTATAATGATAGTTTAAAATAAGATAGATTAGGTATTAATGAATTTAACCTTGTGTCATGTCAAATGCACAGAGCATAATTAATCATCTGTACATCCTGTACATTTCTATATTTGTGGTATAATTCTTTAACTTTTAGATTCTAGAAATAAAATCTAATTTCTAGGATAACTTAAATTCGATGATTAATTATGTACTCTTTCACATTGTGAAAGACGCTGGGGGAGAAACCAAGTTTAGATAAGACATAGTTCCTGCCTTCATGAAACTTACTCTCCAGTAGAAAGAAAGGACACATATGCAATAACTAAACTGAGAGAGAAAATTACAGTTAAAATAAGAGTTATAAATGAAGTCCTGGGTGAAGCCAAAGCAGATCCTTGCTTACTGGAAAGGATCAGGAAGGGCTTCAATGCAGAGAGTTACATTTGAGCTTGACTTTTGAACATACCATAGTAAAAGTTAAGAGTTGAAATTTGCAATAGAAATTACAGTGACCAGTCTTTGGATTGATGGCCTCATTAAGTTCCATCCAAAAAGTTGGGATGCTTTTACAAAAGGTTATGAAGGTACAGTTCACTCTAGACCTATCTTGATAAAAATATAGGTAGGATTTCAAAAGTTTGTTGAACCAAGAGGGGGAAAACCTGGACATTCAGTACAATCGATTACAAGGAAATGTTTACAAAAAAGCAGAGTCAAGAAGTTGCAAGGCCTTTATAAAGATACCTAGGAACTTTAATGTAACAACTAAATAAACTTAAATTTAAAAAAAAAAGATGGCGCCAGGGTTTCAATGTGGGAACCTGAGTGAAGGATGTTACTATAACTGAAGAATAATGATAATTATATCAGGATGTTGTATCAGATAAAGATGAAAAGTAGTAGTAATTCTGAATTCAAATCCCCAGCCTCAGATACTTACTAGCTTTGTGACCTTGTGTAGTAAGTCAATTCATCTTTGTTTGCCTCAGTTTCTTCAACTGTAAAATAGGAATAATAATGGTGCCTAAAGGTTGTGGTGGGGACCAAATGACATAATTGTAAAGCTTAGCAAAATGCTTGTCACATAGTAGGTGCTATATCAATACTGTTATTCTTGATTAATTGAGAGATTTTGAATAGAAGATGACATAACCAATTCTAACCATAATGATGAATAATCTGGAAGTAGTACAAAGTATGGAATTGAAAAGCTGATGGTAATAATCCAAGGGAAGCTTCAGCCGTCTGTGGAGGCATATTCTAAAATGGTCCCTTCTCTTTAACACGTAAGAAATACATAATTCTTCAAGAACTATGAACTTCTTTGCGTACATAATCTCATTTGGTCTTTATGACAAGTCTGTGAGGTAAGTTTAATAAGTATTATTCTCAATTTATAGAAGTATATATAGATGTCAAAATATTTATAGAGGCTCTTTTGGTGGTGGCAAAGAACTAGAAATTGAATGAATGTGCATCAATTGGGGAATGGCTGAACAAGTTCTGGTATCTGGTTGTAATAGAATACTACTGCATTGTAAGAAATGATGGGCAGGTTAATTTAAAAAATGGAAAGACTTACATGAAATTATGTAGAGCAAAATGTACAGAACCAAGAGAACATTATATACAGCAACAGAAATATTGTTTGAAGAATAACTTGTATTTGCCATGTCTAACTCCAGAGAAAGAAATTACAAATAAAAGCAAGCAAGATATAGTTTAACATATACAAGTTTTTTGGTTATATGATGCCTTCTGTAGTGCAAGGAAGGAAAGGAAGAAGAGAGATCCCTGGAAACTTTAATGTAACAAAAATAAAAAACAAAAACAAAAATAATTTAGATAAGGAAAATCAAGTTCAAGAAGGTTAAGTAATATGCCCAAAGTCCCATAACTAGGGTCATAAATGGGATTTCAACCCATGTATCTCAAGTCCAAGTCCAGCTGTCTCGGACACCAGGCCAAGCAAAGGAAAGAACATGGATGTAAGAAGAAATGCAAATGTATAATTAATAGGGCTTAGTTATTCCTATTTTGGTTTAGAGGTGGGGAAAAGGGGAGGTTAAAGATAGGAAGGAGATACCTGGGAACTTTAATGTAACAATTAAGTAGACTTAAATTTAAAAAAAGATGGCGCCAGTGTTTCAATATGGAAACCTGAGTGAAGAATGGTACTATAAAGAGAAACAAGGAATTCAGGAGGAACAGGCCATGAGTGGGGGACTGGGGGCAAAAATAAAAAGCTTAGTTTTAGAAATTTGGAGATTAAGGGGCCAGTGGGCTATAACAAGAAATAATCAAAAAAAACCTAAGATAAAAGATTTAGAGATGGTATCAAAAAGATTATGTTTAAAGCCATGGGAATATAGAATACTGATAAAGAAGAGAATACAGAAGGAAGAAAAGGAGAGAACCTTGGGAGACAACCACCTCAAAGGATCAGTTGGAAGAACAGGTGAAGAAGGCTAAAGTCTTTTCATTAATAAATACCAAAAAAAACCTTTACAGAAAAAGAAGAATGTAAGTAAAATTTCTTACTTTGGTGTTAATTTTCCCATGTTTTCTACAAGTTAATGAAACCTACAAGAAATGTTGAATCTCAATTACATTTGTTCCCCAAAATGCTTTGAATTGTTTGAAAGTTATATACCCTTTTAGTTGCATTAAAGTAAATTTTTGTTCAGCATAAAAATTCTCTGAAGATATGAGGTGGCTTTTATTGAAGTACAGGTAATTTATCTCCTCCTAATGAAATTTGGTCACCCTGTAGAAATGAGCAACTCTGAGATCTTTCTTGGGAGTTGAATTTTTAGCAAAGATATAATAAAATCCAGTGGGGAAAGGGATATCCTTCAGACTCTTCCTTGGTAAAGTATGAGATCAACAGAGGCCCTTGATTATTTTCTATCTAGACTACCTTGGCTGGTATTTATTTATTTTTCTCAGCATTCTGAACAGTTGACCTAAACATGATGTCACTTGGGAAACAATTCATTTGTTGTATGTACCACATATATCAATGTCAAGAATATGTTCTGAACAAAGTAGGACAAGATAAAAATACAGACTTAGTATTAAATTTAATTGTTAAAGCATTTATTAAGTGATTACTATATAGCAAATGCTAAGGGAAGATAGAAAAAGTAAAATCCCTGTCCTAATGGAACTTATACTTTATTTTGGGAGATAAGATATAAAAAAAGAATTAATGTTTTTTTCTCCTTTAAAAATGTATTGATGGTATCCAACTTTATTAATAATGTAAAGTTTCAAATCTTTTGAAATAATTTATTTTAAAATTGCATTAGTTGTTGAGAGACAAGGAAACAATGTTCTTTCATGGGTCAAAAATATTATATATTACTGGATAAAATCTGAATGTCAAATATATAGCACACATTGTGGTATGACTGAAATTACTATATACCCGTCACTATCAAATGATCAAGTTTATATAACAGTGAAAAGATAAAAGCTATTGAAATGACTGACAGTACTTCGAGTCAGATGATTATTTTTTGCCTGTTCATCACATCAAGGAACTGATCATTTGCGGGGGAATGGGGGAATACGTGGAAATTGTACAAAGAACAAACTTTGTAACAAAGACAAAGGCAGCAGAACACAAAGACAGAAACAGAGTATATTAGCCAGTGTTTAACTTTTTTCATAAATTTGCTAGTATAATTAATAATTTGATGGCAAATATTCTGGTAAAACCACCCCTCCACACCCTACAAAGGACTATAAATAATAAGGCAAAGTATAGACTTATAGATTGAAAACTAAAAGGTATCTTAAAAATCAGTTTGTTTTAGAAGAAAACTGAAACAAGACATAATACTACTTGCCTAAGATTACCCAGACACTTGGTAATGGTGCCAAAACTAGAACCCAAGTATCCTGGCTTTCCATTTAATTCTCTTTCACTATGCCATATTGCTATCCCCTACCCAAGTGATTCCCACTGTGGCTTTTTGTTGCTATTTTTGTGCTCTTGATCTAAATCTATGCTTTCACTGTTGTGGAGAGTTTCTCCATGTGGAAACTCCTTCCATTAATGTAGTCCAGCAATTCATCTGAAAATTATACCCTCATTAACACACCATGGGGACAGAGAGGCTAAATAATGCCTATGGTCACCCAGATAATGTGAATAAAAGGCAGGACCTATAAGAGGGCTTTTAAGCCCCTTATAGCTGACCTCTTATAAGCTAGGCTGAGTCTTAATGGCTTAATTTAATATTAAAATTCCCCATCCTAGACATGATTAGGGATGTTGACTCTAAGTGATCACCTTAGTGCAAATATTAATAATATGGAAATGGGTTTTGATCAGTGACACATGTAAAACCCAGTGGAATTGCTCCTTGGTGGGAAGGAGGAAGACAGGGAAAGAACATGAATCATGTAACCATGGCAAAATATTCTAAATAAATTAATTAAATGAATAAATTTAAAAATAAAACAAAATAAAATTCCTCATCCTCTTCTTTATCCTATAAAGTCCCAGGAATAATTGAGGAACAATGAAGTGTCAGCTCCATTCAATTGGCTTCCTGAATGGCCAGTACTACGGGGATAACTTCTATTTTTCTACATAAAGCTAGATCTTAATTAGTATATTAATTAATATTTTGCTATATATAGTATTATGTATTTAATTAGTTTAAATAATAAATCCTATGAAGTGGTTGCATGTATTTGAATTTACACTCTTCAAAGTCCTAAATATGTAAAATATGGTCATTGGTTCATTTCAATTAAAAAATACAGTGTGGATTTGAATAATGTGACAGATTCATAAGATTCATTATTTGAACTAATAAATACCTAGATGTAATTTCCACAGTACCTACTGAAAATCCTCTGTGACCTACTTACTAGATTCTGAAGAGTGAGTGATCATTTCTCACTGGGAAGATTAAAGAAGATTTGAAAAGATGTTTGTGTGTTCAGTTATTTCAGACTTATTCAATTCTTCCTGACTCCATTTGCTATTTTCTTTGCAAAGAATCTGCAGTGTTGTGTCATTTTCTTCTCCAGCCCATTTCATAGATGAGGAAACTGAAGCAAGCTGGGTTAAATGACTTGTCCAGGGTTATATCACTAGTAAAGTATGTTTAAGTCTTCCTGACTTCAAGTCTAGCACTCCAGTGCACTACATAGATGCCCCTCTTATAAAAGTAGAAGCAGCACTAATGGAAAGGAAACAGCACTAAATTTTGAGTCAGACCATAGAGATTCCACTTTTCTTTCCACTGCTTGCTACCTGTGTGGCCATGGACAAATCACTTTATTCCAAGTCTAAAATCATCTCTAAATAAAGAGGGTTGGCTAGGATGAACTTTTAAGTCCTTTCTAGTTACCTTTGTTATCCTAAGAGGGTATCTGAGCTAGACTTTGAAGAATTGTTCAAAATAGAAAAGAATTCCTGCAGAGCTGAAGGAGATGACATTCAGAGTTTAATTAATGGTGGGAGCAAAGGAATAAAGGTGAGAAAAGCCCCATATGTGTTCAAGAAACAGTGAGAAATCCAATTTGACTGGACAGTTAGGTATGAGAAAGAAAAAAATGCAAGATAGAATTTGAAAAGGAGACAGCTTCCTCACATATAAAAAGAGTGGAAGCTTTGGAAGGGGAAAAAAAGTAGAATTATGATTACATGCACTTTAAATTTCAGGATGTTACCCTCTTTTCAATGTATTTGGCAATTCTACTAAACCAGTGTTTTTCAAGGTCGGTCTTTTTTAAAACTATACACCTTACCTTGAAGAAATACTATTAATGAAATGCATTTATGGTTATTTGAAGGAAAGGACAGGCCTAAGAAATATTGATACAAAGAAGAAAAACTTACAAACCAGAAGGAATTGAATAGCTTTTGAGGTTAGCAAATTGCTGTACTACATTTTTTATATTCTTCATCTAATCTGACATACAAGCAGTTTTCCAGAGTTGTGAATTCTACGTAGTTAGAACAAGACATTCTTTTGTTTTTCTTGACTGATCATTCATCATTTGAAAAACAGGGATTTGCATATTACTCAAGAAACAAGTCAAATCAATTCAGATACCAGCAGAATTACTCTCTCTCCTGTAAAATTTTTACAGATTTCCTTGGGCAGCTTGAAAAAACTGTCTAAATGATTTGAAAACCACTTCTCAGCTTTGCTCCTTCAAACTCCTCCAGTACTGTGCGTGAAAGTATTTTTCGGAACAATGATTCAAATGTATTTTTTTTTAATTTAGCACAGTAAAAAGATCAGTTTGCACATTGTTGCTGCAACAGTAGCATCAATGGCATTACTGAAAAAAAATCTATGGAATAAATTCTTCTACCTCTAACCACTGGGTTGGAAAGTAAAAATTGAATTCAGTACAATAATTTGTTCCACCAAGGTGCTATTGTCCAACTACTTTGTCAACAAAGTACACAGAGTAGGTGAAGGTAATAAGAGAATGCATTAGCAGTTGGGGTGATTAGAAAAACTTCTTACAGAAGTTGGGCTTTGAGGTGAGTATTGACAGAAGCCAAAGAAGTCAACAGACCAAGGCAAAAGAGCAAAACATTCCAAGTATTGTGTGCAAAACTAGAGAAAAGTCACAGAGACAGGAGATGGGATTGTTTTCAAAGGACAGCAAGTCCCACTTTGGTGCTACATCATACTGTATGTAAAAAGGAATAAAGTGTAAAAAAAGACTAGAAAGGTAGGAAAACACCAGGTTCTAAAAAGCTTCAAATGCCAGTGGTCTTTATCGTAGCAGAAAGCATACAGTTCTGAGTCAGAAACCCTGAGTTCTAATCCTGGTTCTACCAGTTTTATGACCCAAGAAAAACCACCTAATGTCTATGAGTCTCTTTTCATCTGTCAGTCATCTCACAGGATTCTTTTTGTTTTGTTTTGTTTTGCTATTAATAATTTTTTATTTTTAGAAAAATTTTCCATGGTTACATAAGTCATGTTTTTACTTTCCCCTTCAGGCCCTCAACCCCCCGCCCCCCTCTGCTGTAGCCAATTCGCATTTCCACTGCTTTTATTATGTGTGGTCAGTCAAGACTTATTTACACATTATTGATAGTTACATGGGTGTGGTCTTTTCAGGTCTACATCCTCAATCATGTCTTCATCAACCCAATTGTCCTAGCAGTTGTTTTCCTTCTGTGTTTCTACTCCTGTAGTTCTTCCTCTGAATGTGGGTAGGGTTCCTTTCCATAAATCCCTCAGAATTGTCTTGGGTCATTGCATTGCTGCTAGTACAGACGTCCATTACATTCGATTTTACCACAGTGTATCAGTCTCTGTGTACAATGTTCTTCCGGCTCTGCTCCTTTCACTCTGCATCAATTCCTAGAGGTCTTTCCAGTTCACATGGAATTCCTCCAGTTTATTATTCCTTTGAGCACAATAGTATTCCATCACCAACATATACCACAATTTGTTCAGCCATTCCCCAATTGAAGGGCATATCCTTGCTTTCTATTTTTTTGCTACCACAAAGAGTGCAGCTATAAATATATCTGTGCAAGTCTGTTTATCTATGATCTCTTTGGGGTACAATCCCAGCAATGGTATGGCTGGATCAAAGGGCAGCCATTTTTTTATCGTTCTTTGGGCATAGTTCCAAATTGCCATTCAGAATGGTTGGATCAGTTCACAACTCCACAGCAGTGCATTAACGTTGCAATTTTGTCACATCCCCTCCAACATTCATTACTCTCCCCTGCTATCATTTTAGCCATTCTGCTAGGTGTGAGGTGGTACCTCAGAGTTGTTTTGATTTGCATTTCTTTAATTATTAGAGATTTAGAACACTTTCTCATGTGCTTATTGATACTTTTTATTTCTTTATCTTAAAATTGCCTATTCATGTCCCTTGCCCATTTATTAATTGGGGAATGGCTTGATTTTTTATACAATTGATTTAGCTCCTTGTATATTTGAGTAATTAGAACTCTGTCAGAATTCTTTGTTATAAAGATTTTTTCCCAGTTTGTTGTTTCCCTTCTGATTTTGGTTGCGTTGTTTTTCTTTGTACAAAACCTTTTTAATTTAATATAATCAAAATTATTTATTTTACATTTTGCAATTTTCTCTAACTCTTGTTTGGTTTTAAAATCTTTCGTTTCCCAGAGATCTGACAAGTATACTATTTTGTGTTCACCTAATTTACTTACAGTTTCCTTCTTTATATTTAAGTCTTTCACCCATTCTGAATTTATCTTGGTGTATGGTGTGAGATGTTGATCTAAACCTAATCTCTCCCATATTGTTTTCCAGTTTTCCCAGCAGTTTTTGTCAAATAGTGGATTTTTGTCCCCAAAGTTGGGGTCTTTGGGTTTATCATATACTGTCTTGCTGACATCACTTACCCCAAGTCTATTGCACTGATCCTTCCTTCTATATCTTAGCCAGTACCATATTGTTTTGATGACCACTGCTTTATAGTATAGCTTAATATCTGGCACTGCTAAGCCCCCTTCCTTCATGTTTTTTTTTCATTATTTCCCTTGATATTCTGGAACTTTTGTTCTTCCAAATAAACTTTGTTATAGTTTTTTCTAATTGTAGTAAAAAAGGTTTTTGGTAGTTTGATAGGAATGGCACTAATTAAGTTTATTAATTTGGGTAGAATGGTCATTTTTATTATGTTAGCTCATCCTACCCATGAGCACTCAATGTTTTTCCAATTGTTTAGATCCAGTTTTTCTTTTTTGGAAAGTGTTTTGTAGTCATGTTCGTATAATTCCTGTATTTGTTTTGGTAGATGGATTCCTAAGTATTTTATATTGTCTAGGGTAATTTTAAATGGTGTTTCTCTTTTTACCTCTTGCTGCTGTGATGTGTCGGAAATATATAGAAATGCTGATGATTTATGTGCATTTATTTTGTATCCTGCAACTTTGCTAAAGTTGTTGATTATTTCTACTAGCTTTTTAGTTGATTCTCTAGGATTTTTTAAGTAGACCATCATATCATCTGCAAAGAGTGATAGCTTAGTCTCCTCCTTGCCTATTTTAAAACCTTCAATTTATTTTTCTTCTCTAATTGCTACTTCTAGTGTTATGATCTGAGAAGGTTACATTTATTATTTCTGCTTTTTTGTCTTTGTTTGCCATGTTTCTGTGCCCTATTACATGGTCTATCTTTGTGAATGTTCCATGTGCTGCTGAAAAGAAAATGTATTCCTTTTTGTCTCTATTTAATTTTCTCCAAATATCTATTAACTCAAATTTTTCTAGGGTTTCATTCACCTCTCTTATCTCTTTATTATTTATTTTTTGGTTTGACTTATCTAGATCTGATAGGGGATGATTCAGTTCCCCCACTAGTATGGTTTTGCTATCTATTTCATCTTTGAGCTCCACTAGCTTCTCCTTTAGAAATTTGGAAGCTATTCCGTTTGGTGCGTACATATTGAGTACTGATATTTCTTCTTTGTTTATACTACTTTTTATTAGTATGTAGTAACCTTCCCTATCACTTTTAACCTTATTTATTTTTACTTTGGCTCTGTTAGAGATCATGATAGCCACCCCTCCTTTCTTTTTCTCATTTGAAGCCCAAAAGATTTTGCTCCATCCTCATTCTATGTCTATCTGTCTGATGTGTGTTTCTTGTAAACAACATATTGTTGGGTTCTGGTTTCTAATCCACTCTGCTATTTGCTTCCATTTTATGGGTGAATTCATCCCATTCACATTCAGAGTTATAATTATCAACTCTGCATTCCCAGACATTTTGATTCTCTCTCCTAGTCCTGTCCTTTCTTCTTTCATTGTTTCCTTCTATACCAAGTTTTTGTTTTTAATCAGTTCCTATAATCCCCTCCCTTGTTGTACTTCCCTTTCTCCCCCCTCCCTTCTTATTCCCCTATTATTGTTCTTTAAAGCCACGCGGTGCTCCCCGCCACCCAAGCCCTCTCCTTCCCTAGTATTGCTTCCCTCCCTACCAGTCCCTTTGTTACCCTTCTACTTCTCTATAGGGTGTGAATCAATTTTCTGCCCCTATGGATCTGATTGTTCTTCTCTAAGTTGATTTCAATGCACTTAAGTATTGAATATTCCCTCTCTCTAACCTCTTTACCCTTATAGTGTATTGTTATTTTTCCCTGTTAATCCCACATGCTTCTTTATGGAATATAAATTTATTCCTTTTTGTTTGCTTTCCTTTTTTTCTTATTGTTATCTTCTCCCCCCCCCAGTTTTGTATATATTTATACATACATACATACATACATATATATTTATATATCTCTTGACATTTCATCCTATACAGTTTGTCCCTGTTCCCTCTATGTAAACTTCTAGTTACGCTGTTGGTAATAGTAATTTTTAATATTTTCCAATACCTTCTTTTCTTCTTGGGATATAAATTGATTAAACTTGTTGTGTCCCGTAAAGAAAAGATTTTTTTTTCTCCTCCCCCCATTCCTTTAATTACCTTATGTTGATTCTCTTGAGTTCTGGGTTTGGGCAGCAAACTCCCTGTTTAAGTCCGGTTTTTTCTTGATGAATATTTGGAATTCCTCAGTTTTATTGAATGACCATACTTTCCCCTGCAATAATATAGTTAGTCTTGCTGGATAGTTGATTCTTGGTTGTAGACCCACTTCTCTTGCTTTCCTGAATATTGTGTTCCATGCCTTCCAGTCCTTCAATGTAGATGTAGCCAGATCCTATGTTATCCTAACTGTGGTTCCCTGATATCTGAATGACTTCTTTTTGGCAGCTTGTAATATTTTTTCCTTGGTCTGATAATTTTTGAATTTGGCTATAATATTCCTGGAAGTTGTCAGTTGTGGATTAAATGTAGGAGGTGATCTGTCGATCCTGTCAATTTCTACTTTTTCCCTTTTGTTCAAGAATTTCTGGGCAATTTTCTCTGATAGTTTCTTATAAAATGCTATCTAAACTTTTTTTTATCATGATGTTCTGGTAAACCAATAATTCTTAAATTGTCTCTTCTAGCTCTGTTCTCCAGATCTTTGGTTGAATCAATGAGGTGTTTCATATTCTCCTCAAATTTTTCATTTTTTTAATTCTGTTTAATATATTCTTGCTGCCTTGTGAAGTCATTTTCTTCTAGTTGTTGAGTTTTTTTTTTAAAGACTGAATTTCATCCCTTGCTTTTTGGTCATCCTTCTCTTTCTGGTCTGATTTTCTTTGTAGGTCATCTTTTACCTTCTTTCCTTCATTTCAAGCTGGCCAATTCTTGCTTTTAAGACTTTATTTTCTTGTTTTAGCTCGTGTATTTCCTTTTTCAAATTGTCTTCAGCCTTGATTGTTTTTTGAGTTCCTGAAGTTCTTGACTTAATTGAGTTTTAAATTCTTGAGTTAATTGAATTTTGAGACCTTCCAAAGCCTGTGTCCAGTTCACTGGAACTACTTCCTCTTCTTCTATTTCTGTTTCATTTGCTCCCTTTTCACTTCCTTGAAAGAAGCTGTCAATTGTCATTTATTTTCTCTTTTTCTATTGCTTACTCATGTTTTTCCCTTCCTTGTTCTGCTAGTTTGAGCAGATGTATTTAATGATCTTTGATGAAAGATCTTCCCTCCAGGGGCAAAGGTTTGTAGTTACTTTCTCTGCCCTTGGAAGACTTTTCCTCTATCCAATTGTTGGGATTAATCCTGTACTGATTGGATTAATCTGCCCTGAGGCTAAAACCTCAAAACCTCAAAGGGAAGGAAACACAAACAAACAAACAAACAAAATCCAAAAAAGGTGGGGTGACAAGAAGGAGTGTTTTCTCTGAACTGAATTTTGTCTCTGGCTCTTTCCATTATACCATGATGCTGACTGAATCGAAAAGTGGAAAGTTAATATTTTATAATTGGTCACTTAAGAATGAAGGAGAAATTCCATATGTGATTATAAGTAGCTATTTCCCCTTATATCTTGAGTGCTTTCATTATGTCTGCTGACCCAATCATTACTAGATCTTGCTACATTTAAACAGGTAATGGGAGACAGCTTAAATACAGCTTGAATAGAACAACAATGAGGGAGCGTCTTAAATAGTAAATATAATAAACAGGTCTGTAGGTAATGCATCATGTACTTTAAAGACAAGATGAAGAATCTTTTGTACTTGGCTGTCCATAAATTCCAATTGTAATTTTTATCAACACATCATCTACGCTAGAAATAATTTTAAGTGAACCCACAGTATTCCTTTAAAAAGAGTTATCCTGGGTGCGATCCATCATCTCCATTATATTAAGTTTTTCTAGGCAGCATACTGAATGTTCTAATTAAAATGGCTAATTTTTTAAACTCTCCAAACAAGTATTCCAGTTTGCTAGACAACTCTTAAGACTTTTGTGTCCTTTTTAATTAGCTGTAGTTTTAGGATATTTTGTTTGTTGATACTGAACTATGAGTCCATCATTATGGAGATCTCTCATGATTTCCTCTGCCAACACATAACTATACCTTAGAAGAGCAGTTCTTAACATTTTTTGTGTCATTTCAGCCCAGCAGCCATCAGGCAAGCCTATGGTCTCCTTCTCAGAGAAACATTTTTAAGTGCATTCAATACATATAATTTAAAGGAAATGTTGTATCAAAATACAGTTAATAATTGTAAATGCATAACTGCAGGTTAAGAACTCTTAAGGCATTTAGAGTTCAAGTAACTTACCCAGGATCACAAAGCCAGTATATATCAGAGGTAGGACTTGGACTTTTAGAGCTTTATCCTTTGAGGACAGCTCACTATTATGTCAGCTCTTACTTATAATTCATTATCTTTCAATGTCCTGACACAATTTTAGTGAGATGAGTGGTTCTCCTGTAATTTTAATTGTTTTTGTTTCGTTTTAAGTTTGGCTACAAAAGATTATACAGTTTAGTCAAAATATCTTTTGAGAAATTATTTCACTCTGAAAGAAAGGCAAAGTATAGATTCCTGTCTTCTACAAGCATATCAAAGAATTTCAATTCTTTATTCACTGATTACTTTTTCATTATATCAATTAATGTTTAAGGAATTTAAAAAATTTACATTATTTTTGCATTAAAGCAAAATATTAAAGTGTTATTAAATAGTATCATAATTTATTTTGAGAGTTTTCTACTAAGATACCCATTAGCAATTTCTCTGAATGAGAGTTTACAGAGATTCTAATCTATGATTTCAAAATATGAAGGATATATTAGTAGAATTAATAATATAGAAAGATGTTGAGAAATGTCATCCATGTATTCTACTCATTGAAAACTAAACACTTTCTAAAATGACTTAAAATGCAACTTAAGTTGCTTAGGTTGTAACAAATATTCAAAAATCAACCATCAAGAATTTAAAACTTTTTGTTGGCTAGGCACTCTTCTGGTGCTATTGATACAAATGTAAAAAATAAGCAGTGGTAGGCAATTACCATCTTATAGGGAGCTATAATACCTGATTGGGAATGGTGATCAGGTAAAGTGTTTTACTCTAAGCAGTAACAGTGATTTTGAGTAAAGCCATAGGGCAATGTATTGTCATACCCTTTTCTGAAGCCAAGGTAGTATTTATTTAGTTATAGTTCTAAGAAAAAGCAGTTGGAAAAGGATAGGTATAATGTATGTAACATGGCAACAGGACAGAAGTCAAGATTCTCTACACTAGATATGCTCTGGTGTCCTGTTAGATTGCTAGCTGGGATGTGAATATTTTATAAAATCCATTAACCAAAGCTTCTGAGGTCCTCAACATGTGAAATAATTTAATCAGCTAAGTGATTATGTCACTGAGAATTAGGCATTGGAATGCGATTTGAGTTATCAACAGTGGACATTCTATATTCCTTGGACTTAAGTTTTGTGTAATAAGGTCAGAAAACAAAAAGCTTAAATTATCTGGATCAATAAAAGCCAGGGGTGGGTCTTCCTTGATGGACAATGAGTTGGAGTAAATGGATAGAACATTGGACTTAGGGTCAAAAAGACATGACATCAAATTCAGCCTCAGTTGCTTATTAACTTTATGATCCTGGACTAGTGTTTTTAACTGTCTGGGACTTAATATCTTCTATAAAATGATGGAATTGGATCAAATGACTTCTATGATTTCTTTCAGCTCTAAATCTGGTAAGTTTTATTTTTATTTTCTGTAAAATCATTCTGTGAATCTTGGGTCCTTAATCTTTGCTGGGATTCTGATTCACATGGGAAACTTAAAATGAGCTGTCCAAATTAATTTTTTTCTGGATCTATTGGCTTGATCTTGGTTGAGATCTCTTTTGGTTAGGAGAACCCCTTGAAGTGACTCTTGTTTGAATGGGATAGGATAGTAAAGTGAAAAGCAAGAATTGGGTTTTAATTCCAACTTTCCCATTATCTAATTGTGTAAAATTGTGTAATTAATTTAATCATCTAGATCTGAGTTGATGGAATTCTCTGTCCTCTCCATCCCCCCCCCACTGTACCCACATCACTACCTTTCCTTATCTGTAAAATGAGAGGATCCAGCCAATTAATTAACAAGTATTTTTAAAGTTCTTAATATATATCAGGCACTGTACTGGGCTATAAAGATACAAATTTAGCAGTCATTTTCCAAGAAGTTAATACTCTATTGAGGTAGACAACATATATGTATATGTATATAATTAAATATATATAATATTATTTATTTATATGCAAAAATAGATACAAGATCATTTTGAATAAAAACACAAACATATGGGATCAGGAAAGAATTCGGGCAAAAGAGGTTAGCCCCTGGATGAAGCCTTAAAAGAAACTAGGACTTTTGCAGAAGTGCAGGAGAGGAGGATTCCAGGCATGGAGTCAATGCAAAGGTACAACGAAATAGAAATCAAGTCCTAGCATGAAGGCACTTCCAGTTTGGCTGGACTCTAATGTGCAAAGGTAATGTAGAGTATAGTTGGAAAGGTAAGTTGGGGGCAGGTTGTCAGTATCATTAAATAGCATACAGAGGAGTTTACATGTGATCCTAGGAGTAAAGGAAACCATGGGAATTTGTTCTCTAGAGGAGTGTCATGGTCAGACTAAAGCTTTGGGAAAATGACTGATAAAATTATCTTTAAGACCACTTTCATTTCAAATCTATTATATTAGTATATAAGGCGATTCTAATTCTAAATTTCTATAATTTTCATTCAATAATATAATTGAATGAACAAAATGCCAAAATAACAAAAATGTATTTTCTTTCTGTCCCACCTTTCCCTTTGAAGAAAAAAAAGAGGAAAAGCAAAAACAAAATCTTTACCGCATAATTGAGCAAAACAAATGTGTGTATCAATGTAAAAGTTCAAAATCCATTCCATTATAAAAGAACATAGGAAAATCCTAAAATTGGGAGAGAAATGTTGATAAGATAAAGCCATGCAGAGACTCAAGGAGGCAAAGTCAATGAGGGTAGACTCGATTATAGCCTTGAATAAGCTTCTGAACGAACCTGAGTATATAGAACAAGCAAAGTGTTATAATTATTGGAGGTCTCTTGATCTATTTGAGATGGTAAATTGATGTACAGAGAGAAATAAGATGACCCTTCTCCCTTATAACAGTTGCCCAGGCAGGATCCTTCAGGTCTAAGAGGTATATCCCTTCAGGACCCACCTGGGGTTAACTGATATGTTGATTTGGGCTCTTTAGCTAGGATAACACCTTGTATTCTGACTGCGATTTCTCCCTTCCCAAAACAAGCTTTGAAACTGCTTTAGGAAGGTACTTTAAACTTTATATTAAACAAGAAGGATATGGGTAAAGGACTGTGGTATAGGAGACCCTATTCTAATGGTTACTAATGAAATCTCAACTGCTGGCAGATGAAGAATCAATGTAACTTCCCTCTGGTTTAGCCTGGCCAGGACTAAACCAGAGTAGGTAAACTGCTGGGATATCTTTGACTTCTTCTTCAATAGATCTTCAGCCTAACAGTTGAGTTATGTCCACCCTTTCCACCCTCTCCTTCATCTCCTGCCCACTTCCCGGATCCCTCCCGGGCCCTGGGAAACCTAGATATCTAGATGATGAAACTCCTAATATCTAGGGGCAGTAGACACCGAGGTGGTGGTCAGGTACAGGTTGGAACTGTATCTCAAGTACAGGAAGAGTTTGCAGAGAGATGTTTGCACCCTCTCACTCCAAGACCAGGATCCACCGATCTCCAGCCTCAGCACAGGTCAAAGACCCAGAACTTCTGCTCAGGATTCTCAACTGCCCCTCCTCCTGCCTTTCACATGACTTCCCTGGGAACATTCCATCCAACTGACTTATTTGTCAATCAAAGGTGAACTTCAAGCTCCCAGAGATTCAATATAACAAAAGGCACATATTTATGCATTAGGTCAGCAGTGACAGTAAACACAATGAGATGAATGCCTCAAGGATCATCTACTTTAGTTCTTTTGTTTTAAAGGCAGAACCAAAACTTTACAGAACTTACAGAGTAATGGAGACTACCTCATCTGAAGCCATGTTTTATTAAGCGATTGTTTATTTTTTGAGCTGTCACTATGAATTATGTACTAAAGTAAGCCTGCAGAGCCCTTACTCATCTGTGATTTGGAAAGAGTCAGTGAATAGGCTTAGTAACCTTTCTTTCATTATATGTGGGCAGTGAAGAAGAGGAAAAGTCAAAAATGAATCCAAGACCAGAGAAGATGATTCGCAGAAATTAAGTATGTCAATTTGGTTAAATTGTAGAAAGCAGGAAAAGAATTAACGTATAATGAGAACTTTAGAAAAGAATATTGGTTTTGCCTTCAAGGTAACCTAGTGGGAATACTGGGATGATAACTAGTATACAAAAAATATGCATGATAAAGAGTAGAATGTATTAAGGTTTATTAAAAATTCAAATAAAGACAGTCCTTGCTATCAAGGAGTATATTATAGTCAAAGAGGGGAAGCAACAAAAATAAGGTAATGATGGCCAGGGAGAGGCACTTTGGTCCAGAGAGTTACTGAGATGGTGAGTGAGACCATAGGAAAGTAGAATGATACACCCTATTTAAGGACAACTGCAGAATTGATTTGGTCATGGTTCCATGCTTCATGATTCTAACACTGGAAAAATTGAAAGGAAAAACTTAAGTGAGGTACAGCTTGTTTTTCCAGAAGTAATCTTCTGGAAGTGGCAGTCACCATTCAAAGAAGTGTAAGGTTTTATTTACCAGGCAATGAGCCAACCAGTTGGGCTAAATTGGAACCATAAAAACACTAAATGTTAGAGTTAGAAAAACCTTTGGTATCATCTAATCCATAGATGGCAAACATCAGCATGCTTAGGAACTAGATTAAAATATAACTGGGAAATAAAATAATATACAAAATAAATAAACAATATGAAATAATGAATAAATACACAAAATATCATGAAATAAGTATGCAAAACAACAGAGACAATGTTGATTTGTGGTTTTCTAAGTCAATGTGTACTCAGAGTTTAATCTATTTCTGTAAGTCTGATACCACTAATCTTAATCCATCCACCTCATTTGTCAGATGAGGAAAATAGATCCAAGAGAGTTGTTATTACTTGCCCAAATTCACAGAGCTAGTCAATTCAGATTATAAAATTTTTAGTCCAGTGCTTTTTATACTACATTTGTCTATTAATTATAATTACCTAAGCATATAGTAGATGTAATCTGTCATGATTTTCCAACCTGATCCATTTTTAATTCACACAGATAATTGGGGCAGATCTTATATACTGTTATACCATACATGTTGACTGTTTGAGGCTTTATTTCATCCAGCCATACCCTCTATACATCTGGAAGGCAACTGGTCCACTAATGATCTAAAACCCTAGAAAATGTCCCCCCCAAAAAAACTTGATATTTGACATTGAAATGTATTATGTTATTTCATGATACAGCTTTATTTGAATGAATCACAAACATTTATTAAATGTCTACTATATATAAGAAACTGTATGAGAAAGGAAGAGGGAAAATGAGATAATCTCTCCCTTCAATGAACTTACAGGCTAATGGTAGGTTAGTGCAGAGTGGAAGAGGATGGAGCATTATTCTACTAATAAAGTAGCCTAAAATACACTAAACAAGCATAAATGCCACAATGAACCTGCTTTTTCTTGTCTGTGCAACTGCCAATGGTGGAAGCAGGCAACTCCAAAGTTCCCTGAATAACAAGGAAAATAGCTCAATTCTGATTTTGCTACCAGAACATAATCCAACAAAAGAAAAAGAAAAAAGGAAGATAACTCAAATAGATAGATAAGGAAGGGAAGCACGAAGTGGGCAAATTATCTAATTGCACAAATGAAGCATTTATCAGGTATTTGCTTACTTGACTTGTTAAAGATGTGCTCCCCAAGGGTTTCTACTCACATACACAGGAAGACTAATTCAATAGAAATGAAATATAGCAAGATAAGAAAAGAATACAAGAAGTTTTTTTAGGCGATATTTCATAGTGGGAAATATGTTGCCCTGCCCATTTTCCATTAGTTAGGTGAAATGTTTTTCTTTTATTTTTCTTCAATATGTGTATTATGTATTTGAAATTTTACACAAACCACATGAAACAAGTATTTCCATGTGCAAAAAAAAAGATAGGAGACTAATGAAATCACAAATCATTTATATATTTATCTTACTTTTCTTCATACCACCATAATAAATCCCATACACTAGTATACCAGCCCCTCTCCACTCTCTCCACATCATAAGAGATATCATCAAGGTGTCCAACATGTACATATAAATTGAGTCTTCCATATTCTATTCACTTTATGGAGGTAACATTCAGAGTTTATTCTTCCAGGATTAATTCTGTGACTGTCTTACTCTTATAAACTGTGTATTCTCTTGGCTCTACTTACTTCACTGTCCATTATCTCAGGTAGTTTTTTTTTCCCCATGTATTTGAAATAAGTCTGTTCATTATTTCTCAGTGTTGCAGTAGCATTCCATCACAATGATATACCACAATTTTTTTTAAATATTCCCCACTTGATGGGCATCCTCTCAGTTTCTAATTCATTGTCACCATAAAAAAGCTGCTATAAATATTTTGGAATATATGGATTCTTTTCCTCTTTCCCCAATATCCTTGGGAAACAGACACAATAATGTACTTCTGGTTCTAAGGGTATATATAGTTTTATAACTGTCCGGTTGTAATTCTAAATTACTCTCCAAAACTGTTCGATCAGTGCACAGCTCCACCAACAGTGCATTAGTGTCCCCATTTTTCCATATCCCCAATTTTTTTCACTTTGCTCTTTTGTCATTTTAGTCAGTCTGATGGGCATGAGATAGTAACTCAGAATTATTTTGGTTTGCATTTCTCTAATCAGTAGTGAGTAAGAGCATTTTTTTCATATAGCTATATATGACTTTTGTTTCTTCATCTGAAAATTGTCTGTTCCTATCTTTTGTCCATTTATCAATTAGGGCATGCCTCTGATTCTTATAAATTTGTTGGAGTTTTCAATATATTTTAGATATGGGAACTCTATCTGAAAGGCTGTCTATAGAAAAATTTCCCCCTTTCTGCTTTCCTTCTGATTATGGCAGCATTTATTGTACTCCTACTAACTATTTCAATTTAATATACTCAAAATTATCCATTTTGCATTTCATAATGTCTCCATCTCTTGTTGACTCATAAATTCTTCTCATATTCATAAATTTGATAAGTAACATGTTCCCTGTTATTCCAATTAACTTATGGTATCTCATTTTTATGGGCAGGTTATAAATCCATTTTGAACTAATCTTAGTAAATGGTATAAGATATTGGTCTATACCTAGTTTCTGCCAAACTAGTTTCCAATTTTTCCAGCAATTTTTACCCATTATTTCTTATCCCCCAAACCTAGATCTACAATTTTAGCAAATAGAAGATTACTATAATATTTTCCTGCTATTTGTTATATGTCTATTTTGTTCTACTGATCTTTTTTCTTTATTAGTCAGTACCAGATAGTTTTGACAATTACTACTTTATAATAAAACTTAAAATCTGCTACTGGTAGATATCCTTCCATTATATTTTTATTAATTCCTTTGATATTCTTGATCTTTAATTCTTCCAAGTAAATTTTGTTATTATTTTTTTCTAACTCAATAAAAATAATTTTGGTAATTTAATTAGGATGGTATTGAATAGATAAATTTAGGTAGGACTGTCATTTTAATTGCTCTGTCCATCCATGAGCAATTAATATTTCTCCAATTATTAGATCTTACTTTATTTGTATAAAAAGTGTTTTATAAAAAAAAGTGTTTTATAATTATGTTCATGTAGCTCTTGAGTTTGTCTTAGCAGGTTTATTTTCAGGTATTTTATTCTATCTGTAGTTACTTTAAATGGAATACTTCTTTCTATCTCTTCTTGCAGGACTTTGTCAGTAATATATTAAAATGCTGATGATTTATGCGAGTTTTTTATATCCTGCTACTTTGCTAAAATTATTCATAGTTTCAGCTAATATTTAGTTGCATTTCTAGGATTGTCACCATATACCATCATGCCATCAGCAGACAGAGATAGTGTTATTACCTCCTTGTCCACTATGATTCTTTGAATTGTTTTTCTTCTCTTATTGTCATTGTTAGAATTTCTAATACTATGTTAAATAATAATGATGATATTGACCACCCTTGTTTCACTCCTGATCTTATTGTTAAGGCTTCTGAGTTCACATTACAAATAATACTTACTAATGGTTTAGGTAGATGCTTCATATAATTTTAAGGAAAAAAATCCATTTATACCTAGGCTTTCCAGTGACTGTAACATATATATAAAATAGCTATATATGAAATCCCAGTATTTTCTATTACAAAAGATCAAAGATGAAAGCTTCTCCTTTTATTTTTGTTATACTGCTTACATCCCAAACAAAAGATTCCATGAAATTTTGTGTAAGCATCTAGGAAAAACAGATGACTATTCTGTTACCAAGTTTTGATAGTTATTTGAAGAAGAGAAAATCCAATTATATCATGTTCAGAATATCTGTGTCCTTTCTGAGGGCCAGAAACCCATAATTTACTGTTGTTAAGATTTACTGTATTTGAGACATCAAATAAAAATCAATTTTCCATTCATTGTGAAGTCAGAAAGCACTTGGCCAGTTTTCATGGAGAAATGCAGACTAATTTCACTTTTTTAAATTAGTATTTATTATTTTAGGTAAGTCAGTTGATTCACATTTATTAAGTACCTCCTGTGTGGCAGACATTATGCTAAGCACTGGGGAGATGAAAAGAGGCAAAAGATGGCCCCTGTTCTCAAAGATCTCACAATCAAATACATGAGGCAGCTGTTGGCACAGTGAAGAAAGCAGCTGGTTTGGAATCAAGAAAACTTGAATTCAAATGTGAACTTCCTAGTGATGAGACCCTGGTCAAGTTACTTGACCTCTGTTTGCTTCAGTTTTCTCAACTGTAGAATGAGGATAACAAAAGCACTTACCTCAAAGGTTTGTTTTAAGGATCCAATGAGATAATATTTGTAAAAGCAATAATAACATTTAATAGAGTATCCGGCACATGGTAGAGGCTATTATACTCTCTTCTGTACTCCTTTCTTTCCTCCTTTAGGTAAGACATTAATATGTCTCTTCCTTGATCAGCAATCAAGGACTAACCTGATGGGGTCTTTGGAGAAGAGTTCAACATCTTGAATCTTTAATTACCATTAATGCCTTATTATTTTACAACATAATTCACAGAATATCCCTCTTGGCTTTACAGGTGTTGGGAGCTTAGTGCTGGAGACATCAAGTGGATTTACCAAGCACCTATATTAGCAGCAATTGGGGTAAGTTTAATGAATCTAAAACATTTAATAAACTTAAAGCTTAAACTTGAAGCTAAATCCACTTTTTAAAAATAACAAAAATAAATTGATGAATAGTTTGGTGAAACACAAAGAAACAGGATGTTTCTATCATTATGTTTAACAACAGGTTAATGGATAAGCTCACTAATATAAAAATAATTAGCAGGAAGAGTCCAGTTCAAGGACTATTTTCCATAATACCTAGAGAAAAGAATCCTGAGTATTCTGAAACTTCAAATAAAAGTAGAAACTTCCCATTTATTCTATTTACTCGTCTCTGTCACCAGTCATCAAGCTTAATAAGAGATTGAGATTGAAAGCAATTTAACAGGGAATCATGTCTATATTAGTGTTAAATGACTGGTATAATTGTAAGCCTAGTAGATCCTGCAACTGCCCCTTCATCATTTCTTCTATTTCATTACTCCTCCTAGATTTAGGTACTAAATGGCATTAGAAAGTGTCTGTTTCCCTTCAACGATATTAGGAGGACGAGAAGTAGTTAAGTTAGTTTACTAGCTTTTATTAAGTTCCTACTATGTGCCAAGTTCTTTGCTAAGTACCGAAAATACAGAGAAAGGAGGAGGGGTAGAACTCCCAGCTCTCAAAGAATTCACAGGCTAATGGACAAAATAACATGCAAGCAATAATGTATCAAAAGCTACATACATGATAAGTTGGAGAGTGCAATTCTCTGAGGGGAAAAATCAAAAGAACTAGGAAAGACTTTTGTGTAGGAGAAAGGGTTTTAGATAAAACATGAAGGAATCCAGGGAATCTAGGAAGCAGAGATGAGGAAGAAAAAGTACTAAAAGGACAAGACAGTGAAAATATTAATTCATAAAAAGGAGTACCCTCTTTGAGGAACAGCATGGAGATCAATATCACTGGATCATGGAGTACATGGAGGGGAAGTGAAACCTGGAAAGGTATGTATGTGTATGTGTGTGAGGTGATGTGAGGTTATGAAGGACTTTAAAACCTAAAAAAGGGATTTTATATTTGATCCTGGAAGTGACAGTTTATTGAATAGAAGTGTGCTATTTTTATTGACTTTATTGGATAGAAGTTTATTGAATAAAAGGGCAATGTAATCAGATCTTATCGATAGGAAGATTAATTTGACAACTCAGTGAAAGCTCAACTGGAGTGGAAAAAGACGAGGCAGAGAAAGCAATAAGCAGGCTGTTCCAATAGACCAGGCAACAGAGGAGAGAAGAAAGCATTTATGAGACATGCTATCACATTACTCAACAACCAGTTGGATATGGTATGGGTGGGTGAGAGAGAGTGAAGACAATATCTATGTCATGAGTCTAAGGGACTAGGAGAATGTGGTGGTACCCTCAAGAATCAGAAGGAAATTAGGAAGAGGGGAGGATGTGAAAGAAAGCTAATGATTTCCATTTTAGATATGCCAAGTTTGAGATGTCTTACAGGCAAATAGAGATGCAAGTTTGAAGGTTAGCAGAGAAGTTATGCCTGGGCAAATAGATCTGAGAATCTGCAAAGAGAAATAATTCAAACCATGCAAGAAATGGAAGAAGTATCCCAGAAGCTATGTAGGCTAAATTCATAATAGGGGAGGAAGAAGATAAGAAAATGGAGGGTGAAGGAAAGAGAAAAAATGGGGAGCTCTAAGTTAAAACAGAGCTGAGTTATTTTGTTACAATTTCTTCAGTTAAATTAGCACAGTGAACCTGGAAGATAAGATATTGCTGCAGAAAAACCTTTGTCTATTAAGCTTAATTCTGTCCAATTAAATGTAGGTGAGTCCTGTGGTTTTAGCAAATAGAGTTGGAATGTTAGATTATGGACTGAGCTTTATTTTGTGATAGTATTTTTCATGTATACTGTAACTATACTACTGTTTAAGAAAAATGTTTGTTTTGTCACTTGATTCTTCTTCCCTTAACTGTCACTGAAAGTTTTATGGTGACAGCTCTGATATATGTGTGTGTGTGTGTGTGTGTGTGTGTGTGTAGATATAGATAGAGACAGAGACAGAGAGAGACAGAGACAGAGAAAGAGAGAGACAGAGAGAAAGAGAAGGTAAAGAGAGAGAGAAGGGAAAGACAGACAGAGACAGAGAGAGAGACAGAGAGACAGAGAGAAAAGAAAGAGAGGGAGGAAGAGAGAGAGAGACAGAGAGAGAGTGAGAGAGAAGAGAAAGAAAGAAAGGAGAGAGAGAGAAAAAAAGGAGAGACAGAGAGAGACAGAGAGAGAGAAAAGAAAGAGAGAAAGGAGAGAGAGAGAGAGAGAGAGAGAGAGAGAGAGAGAGAGAGAGAGAGAGAGAGAGAGAGAGAGAGAGAGAGAGTCTTTATTGATGTAGAAATATCGAGATACCGAGAGGCTTGGAGCAATCTTAAACTGACCTAGTCCAACCTTCTTATCTTACAGATAAGGAAACTGAGGTTCAGAGAACTTAAATATCTTCTCCAAGGTCTCAGAAATAGTAACTGGCAGAACTTGGATTCAACCAGTTCCTTTTTTGATATAAATCTAGCCTTCATTCCATAGGTTCCTTATGGCCAAGATTTAGGTTTTTGTATTTTTTTAAAATTCCCACAGCACTTAACCTACTTCTAGCACATACTAAATTAAGCTACTTATTGACTGAACTAAATTGAACTTAATAGTATCCTCATCATGCAGTTGGACCTTTTTTAAGGGTGTAATTTGATTTTTCTGAAGGGTTAGGCTCACAGAGTTTTGTTTATCTACTGAAAATCTAACAGTTAAGGATAAGGAGGAAGGAAAGAAGTAATATACCTGTTAAGGATGAAGTACTATGATTGCATGAAGAAGGGTCTTAGATCAGAAATAAAACACCAAGAGACCAAGAGTAAATCCAGGGTATGAAAAATTTTAGTTTGAAATGTAAACATGTATAAAATGAACCATATTCGTAATAAAACCAGCTTGCATGTTTGCTGAGGCTTACTGAGTGTTATCAGACTAAACCAGACTTTCTAAGAGAAACTCAGAAGATGGATTTGGGGCAAGAGGATAAATAACTTAAAGGTATGAATTTTAATATATTTTTTACTTTTTGTATTTTAATGAAATATGTTACTACAGTGATAAATCAGGCTTGGCCTTCACTCCACCTTCTTGAAAGAATATTACTGGTCCTAACTTAGATATAAAGCTAAACTTATTATAAAAGCATTAAATTTTTAAAGTAGATTTTTGTATTCTATCTTCTAATATGTTCTTTACCTATCAATTTCTGTATACTTTCCCTATTTACTTTTATAGTCCTTCATTTTTTAATCTTTCTCCAATTCCTTTCCTTATTATGATTTTTTCTCTTTTTCAAACTTTTTCATTTTGTTTATTTGCTCCTACTTCAAAGTTAATTATAAGTTTTTTATGATATGAAGCAAAACTGATGCAAAGCAATCTTAGGAATACAATTAGAATAGTGAGAGGAAAAAAATCACAAAATTATCTTTAGAGAAAAGTTCACCTTATGAAAATAAGTTTTAATTTTTGCTTGTATACACAAAATTCTGCTTTTTTTAAAGTGGCTGTTTGGAATATAACGCTACCTCAACTGAAAGACATCTAAAGCATTATTCAGTATATAAGGAGGGCAGACAATGATAGTTTCAGAAATTGTCTTTAGAATATCATGGAATGTTTTTTAAGAGATCACCAAAGGAAAACCAAAATAAAGAATATCTATGGAAGTGGAAGGAAAGGACAGAGTAAGATATGTTTGAGATTATTTAACTTTTTAAATCATGTTTAGAGGAGTTAGAATGCCTAAGAAGAAAAAGATAAGTAGGTCTTTTGATAACCAGGATCCCATAGGACATTCAACAACATGTCCCCAAAATTTTACTACAACCTAAGATTTTTGGAATACCCAATTTATCTCTTCTCACATTTCAAATAGAAAACCATCTCAAAAAAGAGGTCCACTTGAAAATCTCTATTGGTTGCTATTCTGTTTTATAAATGTGACTTAAAGTATATCTTAATAATTTTTAAATGTACCAAGTTTGCTCAAAATTGATCACTTCCTTTGAAAATTATAATGGAATGGGTAAATGTTAACTACTGAGCAAAGAAGGTGAAGTAAAGACAAAATTATGTCTAATCAATAATTTAGAAAAGTAAAAGATATGAAAAGGAGAGATATATAAGGAATGATAAAAATGATAAGGACAAAAAGAAAACCAAATTAAATGAGAGAATAAGCAAAGTCGAATTTGAAAATATATGGGGAAATGAAGTAAAAAGGCTATTAAATTGATTATACTTGTCTGGGAGGAGAAAGACTAAAGAGAACGATATAAACTTTGAAGGCAATATGTAGAAATGAAAAGTAAAAGATGCCTCATAGTGGAAATCTCACAAGCATCACGTAGAAGAAGCAACATAAGGAAGGCCACCTGAAGGATCTGAAATATTCACTAGGAATAGAAGCTGAAATTTTGGGACAATAGGCCCCAAGAGAATTATATGTATATATCTAATCAAAATTCCTTTGGCTTACTAGGAACATATTCTGAGATAACAATTAAAAATGAATGTTTTATGCATATATATATATACAGAGAGAGAGAGAGAGAGAGAGAAAGAGAGAGAGAGAGAGAGAGAGAGAGGTTTTAGGCTTTGAAAGATCATTCTGCAGCAAAAATGAATAATGTAGAAATAGGTATCAAGTGATGACATTTGTACAACTCACTGGAATTGCTTGTTGGCTCTGGGAGGAGGGAGGGAAGAGAATAAGGAAAGAAAATTAATCATGTAAATATGGAAAAATATTAAAAAGAAAAAGAAAAAAGAAAAATGAATGTTTTAGAAATAAAACATAATATAAAGAGGAGGGAAAATTGAAACCCTTACCTTCCACCTTGGCGTTAATACTGTGTATTGGCTCCAAGGCAGAAGAGTGGTAAGGGCTAGGCAATAGGGATCAAGTGACTTGCCCAGAGTCACACAGCTAGGAAGTGTCTGAGGTCAGATTTGAACCTAGGACCTCCTATCTCTAGGCCTGACTTTCAATCCACTGAGCTACCCAGCTGCCCCAAAAAGAAGGAAATTTTAAAAACCACACCTGAATGGAGGGAATGTGGAGAGAAATGGCTCAGTAAAAGTGAACTGGAAGATGAATGTTTACAATATCTCAATTTTGTTGCAGGTTGGTAATTCATTATTTTAAATGAAAAATAGATAATTTAAATGGAAACATGCTAAGACCAGTAGTGCAAGAAGATTAAATTATAACCAGAATATGTTTCCTGTTGTTTTCTTTTCAAAAGGTGTCCACCTGAACATGTTTAGCATTTTTCTAAAAAAACAATTTCACTTACCTTTCAGATTTAGCTGTAATTGTCACATTAATTCTTGTTGACTAAGTGCTGATCAGGCTATTGCTTCATCTTATTTTGCTTATTTTTTTAGGTCAGGTAAAAAATTATAGAAATATATTTATAAAATGGAGAGTGGAAAAATTCAATGCAATCTCCTTATGTGGTACAAGGAAAAGTTTCTTGCTGTGGAAATAATAATAGGTGGCATGTAAAAGTTTATTTAAGTGTCTTATCGTTTATAAAGTACTGTATCTATGTTGGTTGTCTCCTTAGATCCTCACAATAATCCTGTGAGGTAAGATGGGCTAAATATTGTTATTCTCAATTTACAATTTAGGAAAGTAAAACTAAGAGTTTTAAGTGATTACCATCAGCCAATTAGTAGACCCGGTAGTAGGTTCCAGTAATACCAGGATAAAAATAGACAATTCTTGTCTTCAAAGAACTTTTATAGAGAGAAACTACATGAATGAGTAAACATGAAATCCATTATTAAGTACTTACTATGCATCATGGAATTGCCCCAGTTGCTCTAAGCACTGGTGATGCAACACAAGAGCTAGGGTTTCCCTGCCCTCTAGAAACTTAATTTCTAATGGAAAGAAACAATATTCACAGGGAAATGGTAGGCAGAAAATGATGTTTTGGTCTGACAACTCAAGGGGGATATCCAGTGCAATGTGGAAATCAAATGACATTCCCTTTTCCCAGGAGCAATGGTGGGGATGGATTTGATTATGATTCATCAAAATCAGAGAGTATATTGGGGAGAGCTAGAAAGAAGGTAAGAGTTGGAGACTGGATGACTGCTGGATGAAAGGTCCCAAAATGACTAGGGAAGAAGTTTGGTCTTAATTGTTTAACTCTTCCTGGGCATTCAGGTATGTATTGTATATATAGACATACATGTGTATATACCCAAAAAAAGAAAAATAAGGTAATAAAAGCAATTGGGAGACACCAGCAACTGGGAAAGCCTCCTTTTAAAGATGGTACTTGAGCTGAGTCTATCTGGTCTGATGCTTTTCCTTACTTTCTTCAATGTAAATCTGAATTTTTCAATACTTCATGTTCTGAGCCAGTCAGCTCTACATCTTGATTTAACTGGCTGTATAGAGCTTTTCTACCTTTAGAGGTGAAGTAAATAATCAATTTTATTTTTATAATGACCATCTGATGATATCCAGGTATAGAGTCACCTTCTGGGTGGTTGAAAAAGAATGTTTGTGATGATCAACAAGTTACCTTGACAAAACTATATTAGTCTCTGGCCTGATTCACTTTGTTCTCCAAGGCTAATCTTGCCTGTTATTCGAATTACCTTTTGATTTCCTATTTTATCATTTCAAACCCCTACGATAAATATAACATCTTTTTTTTTGGTGTTATTTCTAAAGATATTGTAGATCTTCATAAAATTGATCAAATTTGGCTTCCTTGGCATCAGTGGATAGAGCAAAGACTTGTATTTCTGTGATGGTGAATAGTTTGTCTTAAATTCAAATATATAATTTTGTCATTTTTGAAATTATTCCCAAGTACTTCTTTTCTTGCCATTTTACTAACTATGAAGATGACTCCATTTCTCCTAAGGGATTGTTGCCTATAGTAGTGATCACCTGAATTAAATTCACCCAAACTTTAAAAATTCTCCCATAAATTCCCCTCCATTTAAATTCACTGACACTCAAGATGATGATGTTTAATCTTTCCATTTCTTCCTTGTTCATATCCAGCTTACCTTGGTTCATAGATCTTACATTTGAGATTATTATGCAATATTGATTTTTAAAATATTGGACTCTCCTCTCATCACTAGATGCATCCATACTTGAGCTTCCTTTCTGCTTTGGTCCAGCCACCTCAAAAGTGCTGGAGCTACTTGTAGTTGTCTTCTGATCTTCCCCAGTAGTAGACACCTTCTAACTATGGCAGCTCATCTTCTAGGATCATATATTTTTGTTATTTTAATACCATCCATGATGTTTCCTTGGCAAAGATACCAGAGTGGTTTCCCTTCCCTTTTCCAGTAGATCACTTTTTGTTAGAATTGTCCATTATGACTTGTCTATCTTGGTTAACCCTGCATGGCAAAGCTCATGGTTTTATTGAACTACACAATCTCCTCTCCCCTGAGAAGGCAGTGACCCAGGAAGGGTTAAGCATTACTAGTTGGCAAAAATCTTGTGTTCCAGGACTCCAGCCTTGAGATAATCTTTTAAATAATTACACTGTTTTACAAGTAGAAGAGCAAGAAATTCATCTTTATTAAATCAGATGTAATATTTTTATTTAATTTGTTTATGTCAGTGGAAAACTACTTTGAACAACCAAAATCCTTCCTCTTCTATAAATCTTTTCCTCTTTAGGATGATTTTATTTTGGACTTCTCTAGAGAGAAATGTGCAATTAATGTTTATAGTACAGCTATGCACAGTTGTCTGAAGGGTTAGCTATAAAATAGAATACTATAAAATAAGACTAGACAGCCAAAGCTTATTTTCTAGAATTCCAAATTAGCTGAGATCTTGACTACTTATTGGAATACATTTGATGGAGAGCTTGACGCAGCATAGTATAGTGGTCTGAGAGCAGGCTTTAGAGTCAGGGAGACCCAGTCCTGTCTTAGACACATACTATCCGTAGGATCCTGTACAAATCACTTGACCCATTAGTACACCCATGCAACTCTTTTACTCTGCAAGTTTCAGAATAGATGGAGTTTTTCACTAGAAGATCCATATACTGATGAAATCACAGGCCTAGGTTTTAAAATAAAACAGATCAATTAGGTATTTGACAGGCAGGTTTCCTTCTCTTAATTTCTTCTTAAAAAAAAACCCACCCAGATACCCAGGGAAATCTTTGTATTTTGTGATGCTTGCCTCTTTTTTCATTCAGAGCTGCAGGTTCAAAATTAAATTGCTTCGAAAATGGAAATTCTATCAATTATCTTTTTTTTATTTTTTCAGATTGTGTCAATACAATTTTTGATGATCATTTTATGACATTTGCAAGCCATGTTCTCTCCTTCCCTGCAACCTCCCCAAAACAGCAGGTAAAAACATATAGGTTGTACATGCATTATCATACAATACACATTTCCATGTTTATCATGTTGGGAAAGATTTTTTATATATATATATATATATATATATATATATATATATTTATATATATATATATATATATTCTCTAGTATAAGTGATATGTTTTTTTCTCTAGTATAGGTGATTTTCTAGTATAGGAGGAAATAAAGTGAAGAATTGTATGCTTCAATCTGCATTCAGACCCCTTCAATTCCTTCTTTGGTATTGAATAACCTTTTTTATCTTGAGTCCCTGGGACATGGTCTGGATCCTTGCATAGCTCATAATAGTTAAGGCATTCACAGCTGAATATCATATCTTATTGTTGTAACTGTGTACAACATTCTTTTGATTCTGCTCACTTCTCTTTACATGGCTTCATGTTTTTCCAGGTGTGTGTGTGTGTGTGTGTGTGTGTGTGTGTGTGTGTGTGTGTATGAGAGAGAGAGAGAGAGAAAGAGAGAGAGAGTGAGAGAGAGACAGAGACAGAGACAGAGAGACAGAGAGAGAGAGAGAGACAGAGAGAAAGAGAGAGAGAGAGAGACAGAGAGAGAGAGATCATCCTTGTCATCATTTCTTACAACATGATAGTATTCCATTACAATCAGATAACTCAACTTGTTCAGCCATTCCCCAATTGATGGTATCAGTGGTCTTTTCCCAAGGTTCAAATACCCAAAGCCAGGAAAAGTTTGAACATTATGAAAAAGAGTCTTAATATTATGAGGATTGAGGTATTCTTTGTGAACCTGATGGGACAATGGTAGAAGAGCAACTGAGTCTTAGAGATTTTCTAAAAAAGTTTGACCCATATAAATGGAAAATATTGGCTTTTTTGATGTATGTGAATGAAATGTAATTATCTAGTCCTAAATACTTTGTATTATTGCCACTCAAAATTCCAAACTGAACCAGACTAGACTTACCACCACCACCCCAACCTGGCATAGAATCAAAGAATGTCAGTGTGGATGGATGTGAAGTTTAACTTGAAGCACAGCTAATGGAACAGAGGGAGAAGGAAGAGCATAGAAGACAAGTATGTTCCACGTGCTGCATTAGTTGTTTCTGTTCATTTGTTTGTGTATTTTTACAAATATTATCTCATTTGATCTTCTCAACAAGCCTAGGGAGTAGATGCTATTATTGTTCCCATTATACAGTGGAGGAAACTGAGGCAGACAGAGATTAAATGATTTCCCCCAGGCTACAAAGTTAATAACTATCTGAGGTTGTATTTCAACTCAGGTCTTTTTGTCTCTTGGCTTAATGCCTTATCCACTCTTCCTATCCAGGCACTTAGTGCAGAGCCCAGCATTTAATAGTTACTCAATAAATGTTGACTGACTGACTGTACCATCTAACTGTGTGAGGATGGGCCAGTGTTACCAGAAGTGGCCAGGCACAGTCTCATCTCCATGCATGGTCCATCACATAGCCCCTTAGAGAATTCATTCCCTTCACTACCATGACCTGGCCCTCCAACTCTACTATATTAGAGTTGGATGGAATCTCTAGATTTTCTAGTACGATTTGTTCCTTAATAGAATAACTCTCTCTTACAGCATCCCTAGTGAGATCAACTAAATTCTTCTTAAAGAGCTTCTGAGAAAGGCAACTAGGTGGCTCACTATATAGAGAGCAAAGGCTGGAAGACAGAAGTTCTTGGTCAAAATCTGACCTCAACTACTTTCTAGAATGTGAGACCCATGGCAAGTCAATTAACTCCAATTAACTGTTCTTCTGACTTGAACCCAATACTTATATTGATTCTAAGAAAGAAGGTATGGGTTAAAAAAAAACTTTAGCAAAAGGAAACATACTACCTCTCCAGGTAACCTCTACAGCTTTATTTGTTCAAAACTGTTTCCTTAGACTGAATCAAAATCTGCCCCATCTATAATTTCTCCAATCCCTACATTTCACATTCTTCATACAAAAAGCAAGCAAAATAACTCAACTCTTTATTTTCTTGGCTGTTTTTTTATTCAGTTGTCTCAATAGTTCCTATCTCTTCTTGACCCCATTTGGGGTTTTCTTGGCAAAGATACTGGAGTGATTCACCTTTTCTTCTTCCAGCTAATTTTACAGAGGAAGAAATAGGCAAACACAATGAAGTGATTTGCCCACAGTCACACAACTGGTAAGTTTCTGAGGTCAAATTTGAACCCAGGAAAATGAGTCTTCCTGATAACAGGCCTGGCACTCTATCCACTGCATGATCTAGCTACCCCTTTTCATGGTAGCTCTTCATATCCTCAGATAGTTAAAGCATCCTCTAGAGGTCTTCTCCTTTCCAGGTTGAATAGCTCCAAGTTCTTCAGAATATATACAGCCTCAGAAAGAAGTAGGATGAGTTAATAGGGAGATATGACACAAATGAACAACCTGTACTCACCCTTTCTTAGGTATTTTGAGTCATGTAGACCTTATATAGGCCTGAGACATATTTGGAAGGAGTTTACTTTACTCTTATCTTCACCAGATTCTATCTCTCTATTTTTGTGAGGGAAAACAAACCCAGGGTGTCATTAGAAGTCCTGGATGAATAACATGGTCTCTAGGGAAGGTAGAATCCTACCAGGGCATAAAACTACCTTAAATTTTGGGGGGATTATGGTATATAAGTCCATTGGGTTTTCTCTTGAATTAAATAAAACTAGTTCAATATTCGATGACTTGTTAGTCTTTATTTTTAACTGAGAGCTGAAAGCCTTTTTAGGGTAAGCCATAAGACAAATACAGTGTGGACTCGGTCAATGGGACTTGGAGGGAAAAGGGACCTAAAAAAAGAACAAAATGCCACCAAAAACCATTCTCACAGGAGTCGAGGTGTGAGCCTGTAATGAGAAATGAGGCCTTCTGATTGGTGTAGACTTTGAAAAGTTTGTGTTTGAAGGAATGGAGTTTCAGTTCCCTGAGACACTGGTATGTATTCATGCAATTTTCTACCTCAGGAGAAAAAAAGGTGAGAGAGAGAGAGAGAGAGAGAGAGAGAGAGAAGAGGTCAGCTAGCATCCAGAGTGAGAGCGAGAATATAGAGTTAGAGAAAAGACATGGTCTTGGAAATGAAGACTAAGCAACAAAGAAAAAAGGAAAGGAGCATTAATTAAGAGCTTTCAATATGCTAAGTACTGGGAATAAAAATCCAGGCAAAAAGAATGTCTGTGCCCTCAAGGACTTTCCTTTAAAGGAAGGTGGGTAGGACTGGGAAGGTGAGGGTATGGTTTTAAAGTCTAGAAGCCAGGAATAGGAATGGGAAAAGAATGAAGTACAGTCTGGTTTTCCATAAAAATTGGAGGTTCCTGGAGGAAGCTTCAGGAGGAGGAGGGGGCAGATATTACAGAAGGATGTTCAGATTTTGAGGCCACAAGATCAAGAACATGGCCTGGAAGGGAAAGAAGGAAGCTAAAGAGTCCAAGAAATACAATTTGGGGAACAGATTATTTTCAACCATGAAACAAAACTTCCATTTAGGTTTGCTACATAGATATACTGCGAACAGAAGTAACTAGAGGGAGATTCAGTACTCATGACTGGGCTGTGCCAACAAAATACTAACAAATTTATAATTTTATCTACCAAGGACACACTATATAGAAGCACACAAAATAATAACAAAATTCATCTGAAGAAACAAAAAATATAGATAAGATTTCAAGTAAATAGCTAAAACAAGACTGGAATAAAAGGGGACTAAAATTTTTTTAGATTTTTAATTATAAGATAAAAACATTGATCATCAAAATTACTTATTTATTTGTTAAATGAAAATACCCAGTTAACTCCCTCTCTTCCTCTCCCCCTATTAAAGATGATATCATTTGACAAAAAGATATATGTATATATAAACAAGGTCTTATTTATATTCATCAGTTCTTTCTCTGGAGATGGATACACACAAGAGAAAATCAGATCATTGAAACAGCCTGGAAAAGGATATTCTTGAAATAATTAAACTCAATAGCCAAGTGTTTGATAAACCCAAGAATTTTAAATTCAGGAATAACTCCCCATTAGACAAAGATTGGGCATAAATTGGATTTAGAACAACATCTTACTCCACATGTAACAAAACATCTTTAAAAAAGCCTATGAATCCTGAATATTAAAGATAATGTCATTAAAAAAAGTAAAAGATAATTTTCACAGTTATAGCTAAGAGAAAGTTTCTTAACCCTGAAAATGAGAGTAGTGACCCCAAAGGATAAAATAGAAAATTCTAGTTTCATGAAATTGAGAGGCTCTCAAAATGATAAAATTGAAGAAAGTAGGATAAGGAAAATAGTCAATTTAAAAAACAAACAACCTTCACATCAAATATACCTGATAAAACTCTGATATCTAAAATATGTAAAGAACTAACATAAATATATGATCAAAAAGCACTCGCTAATTCCTAATTGGTCAAAAGATATGAAGAAAGAGCTTTGTAAACAAGAAATAAATACTATTAAGAACCATATAAGAGACTGCTCCAAATCACTAGTTGCTGAAGCAAAAACAAAAAAAAAACAAACAAAAAAAACACTCAGAAATTTTACCTCATGCCCAGAAATTGTCAAAGATGGAAAAGGTTCATATTGGAGGGATTATTAAGAGATACACACTAATATTCTAATGATGAAAATGGAAATGCCTTCAGCCATCCTGGAAAGCACTCTAAAATGATGCTAAGAAATATATAAAATGTCCATAAGCTTTGGCCAAGAGACACCATTGTTTGGCATATTCCCCCAAGTAGGTTAATGATTTTTTAAAGTTTCATATCTCTATAAAAATATTTTAGTTGCACTTTTCTTGTAGTATCAAAAGATTAAAAACAAAGACCTACCAGCTTTGATTGAGCAAATAGATAAATACGTATGGTACATGTAAGTGATAAACTATTAAATGATAGTGCTGCAACATAATAGATATGAAGAATACATGGAGGCTAAGAAGGATTCCTATTTTCTGATGTAAAATTAAGTAAATAGAACAAAGAAAATATAAGTGATGACTACAGCAATAGATACCAAATAACATCAACAACATTTGAAAATAACCACTGTCATGATAAAATGACCAAGTGAGGTCTCCAAGAATAGATAGGAGAATGTACTTCTTTCCCTTATTGCAAAGATTAGAGACAA
Organism: Gracilinanus agilis; assembly: GCF_016433145.1. Lineage (NCBI taxonomy): Eukaryota > Metazoa > Chordata > Mammalia > Didelphimorphia > Didelphidae > Gracilinanus > Gracilinanus agilis. The sequence continues at coordinate 604,206,671 of NC_058132.1, read as the reverse complement.
TGATGTGCAGACAGGATATCTTGTCAGACTTGATTAATGTGTTGGTCAGTTTTATTGAACTTCACTATTTTCCTCCTCTCTTTTTTATTCTTTCAAGAGATTGCTTGCCAAACAGAGGGGGAGGAAGGGATATACTGGGAAATAAAGGTAACATCATAATAAAAGATATCAAAAAAAGAAAGTACAGATGGGATAGGAAAGGAAAAATATTCTTTAGGTTGGCTTAGGATTTCCTTCTGTGACAAAAATGAAAGACCAAAGTGCTGATTGATGCTAGAGATTTGGATTTTTAGCAGATCCAGGTAAAGTAATGGCATGTGCCAATCTGATGAAAATCTTTATTCAAAAATGGAACATTGAGCTTTCATGAGAGGGACACTGGGATAATATGAAACCTTTCCTCATCATATATTGCAGAAGTTCTCTGTTAAGGCACCCATACTGAAGTAATATAAGTAAAATTGATTTCATCATTTTCAAAGTGAAGAAATGTTACTTAACATTTCCAGTGCAACTGTGGGCATATCCCATAAGGGGAAAATGGAGAGCTTTCCTTCTGAATATTAATACAAGAAGTCATTATCTAGAGTAGACAAGTAGGTCTCTCCCCATCATTGTAATTATTGCATAGACCTACTTGGAATGACATTCACAAACAAATTTAGGTAGTAAATGAGTGAGAGATAAGAGCCCTATGAGAATACATATGAGAGAATAGAGACAAAGAATTTATCCTGGTATCCAGCAATAAACATATCTTTCTTCCCCACATGCCTTTCTCTCCTCCTTCCTACTTCCATCTCTATGTCCCCATCACTGCCCAGAATGGAAGGGAACCAGGTTGTGCTACTACCATGACTAGTGAGGACCTTTATACCAGGACATGTCTACATCATTTTTAAATATTTGAATTATGATCCAAAAGACATGACAATATCTGAGAGGAAAGAAAGCAGAAAATGAGATATCATCCGTCCTTAGATGTTACTTTCCATTTGCTAGTATCCTTGTCACTGACTCTCAGCATCTGATTGATGAAGTATTGATAGGCTTTCTCAGTCAATATATAATAAAAAATTCAGATCTTTAAAATTTTTTCATTCAAACAATTCATTCATTTAAATATTTCATTCAATTTTTTAAACTTTTCATTCAATTCATTCATTCATTCACGATCAAATCATGCAGATGTGAGAAGTACTCAGCCATTTACTTCACTATGGTTTATGTGATAAGTCTGAGAAATGCATTCTTCTCTATTACCTGATAGCCTACTTGAAATTTTTGCTGGTCCCTCAAAGGCTATGAACGCATGAGCTCTAAAAGACTGGTTCCAATCAGCAGTAGTCAAGGCTCGGTAATGTTTTCTAGGAATGACAAATGACTAAAGACAGCTTAATCCAGGACTCATAAAGGTGTTGAACTCACTCAGTTGTAGAGGAAGTGGGATCTTAAGCCAGTAGGATACTAATCAAGGGGAATCATTCAAGGTTGCAGCCTTGCTCCAACATCTAATTCAAATTCTATTTCTATAGGAGAGAGTAATCTCTCTTGAGTGGCATTAGGTCAGCACTAATATAAAATATACCCAAAAGGAATAAGAGTTAGATTCTAAGACTGTATGTCCCAGAAGCATTTTTTCCATCAGTTATCTTTAGGGAAAAGGAATTACTTTGTATTGGGAAATTACTAGATATTCATGTTATCGTGGAGACCTGATACATAATGTCTTTGGGCCATTATGACTTTGAAGATAGTTTTTTGATGGGCTCATGATGTGGTTGATATGTATACTCCTTCCTATAATGCCACTGATACCCACTCCAAGCCTTCTCCTGCTAAATGATTTGTATATGTTTTGGTAATTACATTCTTTTAAAAAATGGTCAAATACCTTCCTTTTGACTTTAATATCATGGGTATATCAGTTTACCATTGGGCTATCCATTTGTTGCCCCTAGTTCTTGCTATGTGAATTTCCCACCTCTTTTTCTGGACATACATATCTCCAATAACATTTTAATAGAATTACCATACATAATTCTGGTGCATAAGAAGTTACAATTTAAAAGGGAACATCTGACCTGGTTTTGTCCACTATCTGTGGTTTTCAATATTCTTTGGTTTTGGTCTAAGTTTTTGTAATTTAATTTCTTTGGCAATCATGGTGTAGTATGAGCCATTTGATATCACAAGGAGAATATTGTTTTTAAAGATATGGGCTTTGGAAACTATAAGCAGCACACAATTATTTAAATTACTACATGATTATATACATGCAATTCAGCCCTATCTCCTATTCTTCCTTCTTCCTTCTTCTCCATTCTGTGTCAGTTCATTATCAGAACTATAACTAGGGTATGGCAACTAGGGTTTTGCCCCAGAATGCTAAAAGGTTGAGGACACAAAAATTTAACTACTAATGCAACTTGAATCAACTGAGATTGTAGCTTAGTTGACAAGGAAAATCAAATTAAGTTAACAGGCATTTATTAGGTACTTAATTATGTGCCAGATATTGTGCTACAAACTAGGAATACAAATACAAGCAAAAAGAAATAAAGTGCCTACCTTCAAGGAGCTTGCAACACAAAAAAAAAGGAAGTGGAAATGGGAAAGTGAGGGAGAAGCAATGGTATCCAGGAGAGCACCTAGCTATAAAAGTCTGGAAAGTTAGGACATTCAACCAGAGGAAGAGGGAAAACATATTTCCAGTGTTAGGATATCAGGGTCATAGTGAACTTCCAAGGAAAGGAAGCTGTAGTAGCATAGAGAAAGAAATTAGAAGAGTCAAGAGTGGAGTCCACAAAGTAATACCATTGCTTCTCCCTCATTTTCCCATTTCTGCTTCCTTACCATTCTTCTGCCTTGGAATCAATACCCAGTATTGATTCTAAGATGGAAGGTTAAAATAAAAAAGAGTTCTTCACTTTTCACAAATCCCTTTGGAAACAGTCTGGTGAGGCTATGGACCCTTTCCCACAATAATAGGTTTGTTTTTTTAAACTCTTACCTTCTCTCTAAAAACTGATACTCCGTATCATTGGCAAGGCAGAAGAGTGGTAAGGGCTAGAATAATTGGGCTTTGGTGACTTACCCCCAAAAGGTCACATAACTAGAAAATGTCTGAGGTAAATTTTGAACCCAGGACCTCTGGTCTCCTATGGGGCTCCCTCTCCACCAAGCCACCTTGCTGCTGCCTCCTACAATAATGTTTTAAAAGCACAAACTAAAAGCACATAGTAACAGTAGTAATAGCAGCAGCAGCAAGAGTAGTAAGAGTAATAGTAGTAATGATATCTAATATTAATATAGTTCTTACTATGTGCCAGGAACTATGGTAAGCACTTTGTAATAATAATCTCATTTAGTCTTCAGAATAATCATGGAAGATGACATTATCATCCCCATTTTATAGTTGAGAAAAATGAGGCAATCAGAGGTTAAATTATTTTCCCAGGATCACTAGTAAGTGTCTGAGGCTGGATATGAATTCAGGTCCTACTGACTCTACGCCAAGCATTCTGGGCTACCGGGTCATCAATCATATTGAAATTGAATTACGACATTTTAAAAAACCCACCAAGTTAATGGACTCCAAGTTCAGAATCTCTGCTGACAAATGTTGGAAGAATTAATATATTCATACTGAATTTGCATGATCAAGATACCAGGATTATCAAATCAATCAAATCAATATCAGATTAAGAAGAAGATTGTTCCATTTTTTTTCATTCCAAATTTCGTATATTGAATATGCAAATGAGTGCATTGTCTTTTGGATGAAACCAAACTGTGGAGCGGAGGGGTGATCTCCATTCTGGTTTCACCTTTAAAGAAACGGAGCAAAAATAACCACCTTCATTTATAAGACTTCTCTGAATAGATCATGAATGTTAAGTGATGCTCAGTACACTATCTGTAAAGCTGAAGCCTCTGAAGGCAACTCATCTTACAAACGCACAAAGCACACATCTGTAGCCGGGTGCCTTTGGTGCATGGATCTGAAGTCAAAGCTTCTCAATCACAACTTAACCAGACCTGTTTTTATTCAGAGTAGGATTTTTAAAAAATGATAGTAACTGGAGTGAACTTCATGGTTGTCCGGAAAGGGCTTTTCCTGTGCAGAATATTGAGACGGATGAGTTTTAATTGTTCTTTCAGTTTCTAATATTCAGAATTTGGATGATGACAGAAGCCAATACACTTAAGGGCATAAAAATATCAAATAATACCTCTTGGCTTGGCTTGTTTTTAATATCTTGGTGGCTTATTTTTCTTGGAAGTGAAAAACTAATCATGTATTAAATAGTAAGTTAAATTGCATTATTCTTGACTTCAAGGGGCTGTCTAGATTTTTTTCTAATTTTAGAATTTTATTATGTTCATTTTTGCTTAGATTAAACATTGCCAATGCTCCAAAATGAAAGCTTGTTTTACAGAGATATTGGTTGCTGTCAAATTTTTCCCACGTACTCAATTTTACTGAGTGTAATTTAAGTCAAAAATTCTACTTAAACAAGTTGCTATTCTAATTCGTTGGCAGAACAGGGTAGTTCTTCAAATGGAAAGAGTAACATTTGAGGAAAAATCAAATAGCATTACTTTATGTAAACACAGATGCAAAAATCTATATTCTAGTAGCTTGCCTGCGGTGTTTGTGGGTGGAAGGCAAGGAGCAGATTGCAGAAGGAGAAAAACAATCCTGTATTTCTTCTTGTGGTTGTTTTTTCTGACTCTTATCTTTCTTTGGAAATTACAAAAATCATTTCCTATGCTTGACTCTTGCTTCCAGCATTAGCATCTTTAGAACTGAAATGGTAGTTAATATTTCAGGCAGGCAGAAGAGAGACAAAGACCACAGAGGAATTGTTGTAACAGGAAGCAGTTACTGTTGTCCACAGGCTATGGGGCTATTTTTGGACCACAAAATGTTTATTCCTTCACACTTTCAGTGCTCATGAAAACATGTATTCGTGTTTCTCCACATTAAAAAAAAATGGCAAACTAGTGTCTTTGCCAGGAAAACTCCAAGAGGGAGTAAAAAAAACAAGTAGTACTAGATTGAAAACAACTAAACAACAGAAATTCTGGGTTATTTTACTCTTTTTACGCAGACACTTGCAAATTTCAATTTGTGTCAATTAATAACTTCCAGAAAATGATTACCATTTCCTTATAGGCAGAAATCATCTTTGCTTCTACTTTTAGCACAATTTACTCATTACATAAAAGGCAAATGCTCAATATTGTAACAGTAAACCTAACTACCTGTTATAATACATACATACAAACATTGTCTTTGAATGTCCGTTGTATGCAAAATGTTATATACCAGATCCTTTGGTAAAATAGCTGAAAGACAGTCATAACTTTACCATTTATACAAAGGTTAGATTCTAATTGGAAGGATGAGAGACATTAACAAATAAAAAATAAATAATCCAAAATAGAAATGATATTTTAAAAAAAGAAGGAAAAAAAGCCAGCGAAGTAGGAGACCAACAAAATTTCGTTCTGCCAAATTAAAACTCATAGACTAGGCATGTGTGATCAATTATCACCAGTGTATGACTTGGCAACCTAATTAGATCCCTCTAACTGGAATGTAGAATCAACGTGAGCTGACAGATCTCCAGCTAGAGTTAAACTGTTTTGATTTCATAATAATGGCCATTTATGTAGAACTTTAAAGTTTACAAATTTCTTGGTATACATGACCATTCCCTTTTGATTCTGTCATGTTCACCTCTTCACTCACATGGTCATCAAACTAATCCAGGTCCTAGAACTGTCTGGACCATTGCAATAGTCTCCCAACTGGTCTACCTACTCTCTCCCCTTCACTAATTCTTTCTCCACTCATCTGCCAAAGTGTATTCATAAAGATCAGGTCTTTGTGATTCTCTCTATTCAATAAACTCCACTGGTTCCCTAGAACCTCTAGAAATAGAAACAGAAAAGGGAAAGGCAGACTTTCTTTTAGGGAACTTGCACTCTTCCAGTGAATATAACATGTAAACTTATAAGTGTTTTAATATTTTAATTGATATGTAATCCCATGGATATGGGTATTCCACTAATAGTTCAGATCTCAACCAATCTTTTTCATCCAGTGCAGATTTTATTCTAGTAATTTCTTTTCTATTATTCTACCATTGCAAGCACAGGAGAATACATATGATAAAAGACTATTTTTTTTCTTTGTTGCCCTGTTTTCAATGGCCAAAGAATTCATCACCATATGGTCAGCCTACTTATATCTCTCTCTGCACTTAGACTAGCACTTCTAAGGCAGGCATAATCTATTACTGGGGCCATACTTGAAGACTTTGCAATATGTTGAAAACTGATGGAGCCTATACCCCTCCAGCATAATTTTTTTAAAACTGGGGTCAAGTTGGTAAATACAAGGTAATTGCATAGTGTCCAACATAGAGTTAGTGTTTAATAAGTGTCCTTTTTAATAAATAAAATCAATCATTATTGATTCAAAAAAAGAAGTATTAATAACTAGGTTGGAGAGAGACAAAACTAGGAAGAGCCTCACATAAAAAGTTGTACCTGAGCTGAGCCTGGAAAAAATGCAAATATTCTAAGAGTTGGAAGTTAGAAGGAAGTGCTTTTCAAGTAGGGGAACAATGCAAAGGAAAAAGGTAGGGAATTGAATGCTGAGTTCAAACAATAGCAAAATGGTCATTTTTCCTGGGATGTACAGTATATGAAGGGATGTCATGAGAATTATCTTGGAAAGTAAATTGTAGTCAGATTATGAAGGTCTTTAAATGCTTTACTGAAGAGCTTTTATTTGAATCTAAAAAAGGATAGGAGCTGCTGAAAAAAATTTAGCACAAGTGTCATGATAAAATCTTTGGTTTGAGAAGATTGTTTTAGTAGCTGTGTGGAACATGTATTGGAAAGATGAGAAACTAGAAGCCGGAGGATGAATTAGGAGGATATTGAAATAGTCCAGGCTAAAGGTAACAGGGCTCTGAATTAAGATGATAACAATCAGAGAAGAGAAAAGGAGGAGACATGACAGGTTTTGGAAATAGAATCTGGCAACTGACGAGATGTAAAAGGAATAAATGAAATTTGTCACAAAGTGAAAATAGCAGTGAATGATTGGAGAGATGGAGGTACTTAGCAGGAATTTGTAATTTTGAAGGAGGAGGAAGATTAGTATAAAAGTTAGTTTGTTCTATTCTGGATATTTTCAGTTTGAGATGCCTACAGGTCACCTAGATGAACACGTTCATTAGGCAACTGTTGATACAGGACTGAATTTGGGTATAGACTAGAAATATATTCATAGATTTGGAAATCATCCGCCAATATATGATAATTAAATACAAGGAGCTGATAAGATCACATTGAAAGAGGCTATAAAAAGTGAAAAAAAAGAGGGCTAGCAAGAGTGCTACATTCCCACTGAATGTAAAAATTCCTAGAGGAAGTTTTCTAAGACATTTAAAAGTGGAATCTCTGGAGGTTTTGTGGGAAACTATGTACAAAGGTCACACAGGGTTAAATATGTGCCAGTGAGCCTCAGTCTGTACCACTGGAGAATGAGAGCAGAGATCCTCTGAAACCTTAAATTCCACACAATTATTTTGATAAGAACATTAATTAGTATAACATGTTCTATATTCTACAGGTTTGAGGATCATATAATGGAGTGTTTTTAATTCTGTGAGGTAGATTTTATTTCAATTGTTACTGTTGCTGAGAAAACTGAGGCACAGAAAAGTAATTTACTTTCTCTTAATTCTGCCTAGCAGATCATAGACTAAGCTAGAATGAAAACTTCTAAACTTAAATTAATATCATATAGCTAAGGGTCTTTAACTCTCCTCCTGCTGGATTTCCAAAGGGTAAGCTGTGTTTTGTTTAGCATGCATCATACCAAACAAATATATTGCAATATGGTAAAAAAAATCCAAAAAATGGCATTTTCTAAAGTGGTATTTTTGATGTAATATGACTTTTCATCACTGATCTTTAGTAATAACAGGTACCACTTCTGGTTCAGGAATATCAGGAGGGGATCAGGAGCGAAAAGAAAGTGAGAGTAAAAAGGATCCTACTTAAACACTGAGTGGAAGATGATAGAGAGAGGTAGTGAGAATTCATTACATGGCTCATCCGTGATCATCTACTGTGGCTAGAAAAAGATGAACAATAGAGTGTCTGTTGGTAGCTTTAGTCAGTGTAATTAAGCAAATAGGATGGATTTAATTGATATGATGGTCATAACCATCTCTCTTGTATAAGTCCACTTGTCTGGGAGGATATAATTATAAAACATGATAGTTCTCTATGAAAATGTTTCAGGAAAACCCAAATATGTAGTGATAAGAATTTTTATTTCATTGAATCATAGAAAATAAACAGAATCACAATCAGAATAAATATGGACAGATTCACTGATGCTTTGTTTTATTTAGTTATGTGCAGATATTTTCTCAGAAGCTATACGCATTCCACATTAAACATGCAGTTTCCATAGAGATGATCATAGGAAAGAGGAAATCAAATGAAAAATGTAAATGTAAATTTAAAATAATATTCAACATCTATTACCAAGAATAAATAATAGAAATTAATGAGTCAATTCAGGTAGGTGGTTCAGAGGACAGAAAGCCAAACCTAGAATCCGGAAGACTCATCTTCCTGAGTTCTAATTTGGTCTCAGATACTTACTAGCTTTGTGTCTCTGGCCAAATCACTTAATCCTGAATGAAGTCAAGATGATTATTTAGCTGTCATTTTCTTAACTATTTAAAAGATAACTAGTTCTGTATCTTTGAACCTGTGGAGCTTCCTAACTATTTTGTGATTTGAGATAACTAGGGAGGAAAGCTTTTGCCTCCCCTAGCTTCCTGCATACCAATGCATACACTGGATGCTGCCACAGGGTGAAGCGGACTATCTGTTTGGAATTGCAGTAGCAAAACTGCCCAAAGTCTCAGGTTGGAGCACCTTAGGTCAATCACAGACTGGAGTTTGAGTGAGGGGCCAGGAGGACATCCAATTCTGGACTATGAAGACTAGAATGATTAAATAGGATCTATAAAAAAACAAACATACACACAATGCTGAAACCTGAGGCAACATGTCCCAACACACTAGGAACCCCAGGACTCTAGCAAAAATCCAATAATTTAATCTATTGGCCTGGCCAATGCATTTTTTAATAAATGAATAAAGGCAAGCAAGCAAAGGAGAAAGAACTGAGATACTGACAGCTATTATGAGGACAGAACACCATGATGCAAACTAAGGGGACAGTGAAGTAAAAACATCTACTTCAAAAACAGCAAAGAAATGCAAGAAATGGCCACAACTTTCAAAAGAATTTTTTAAGCTTTAAAAAAAGACTTCAAAAACCAAATGAGAGAGGTTAAGGAAAAAATAGGAAAAAATAAGAACAATGAAATAAAATCAAAAAAGTTATGGAAGATCACCCAAATAGAAAAAAGATCCAGAAACAAATGGAAAAAAGTAATGTATGAAAAACCAGAATTGGACAAGGAGAATCTAATAATTTCCCACAACAAGAAATAATAAATCAAAATCAAAAGAATAAAATAAAAGAAGAGAATATGAAACATCTCATCACAAAAGCAACTTACATGGAAAATAAATCAAGGAGAAATAACATAAAAATAGTTGGATTCCTGAAAAGTTATGATTTTAAAAAGAATTTTATATGCCATACTTCAAGAAATCATAGAAGAAAAGTGCCCAGAAATTCTACAATCAAAAAGTAAAATAGAAGTTGAAAGAATCCATCAACCATTACCTCAAAGAGACTTAAAGATGAAAATGTACAGAAACATCATTGCTAAGTTCTATAATTTCCAGGTTAAGGAGAAAATACTATAAGCAAAAAGAAAAAAAAATAATCCTGTAGAGCTACAGTCAAACTAACAGAAGATTTAGTGGCCACAACAAGAACACCAGACATGGAACCCATTTCATAAAGCAAAAGAACTCAGTTTACAACCAAGAATAACATCCAGCAAATATGATCATAATAACAGAAGGTAAAAAAATGTATATTTAATTAACTAAAGGAGTTTCAATTATTCTTATGGAAAAACTCAGAACTCAGCAGAAAATTTGATCTATAAAAAAGTATTCAAAGGGAATGAAAGACTAATCATAAGAGCCTAAAAGGTTAAAGTGTGGGAAAATGTAATCTATGACATCTGGGAATGCCATCATTGCCTGGCCATTTTGAAGGAGCATGTGTAGATGGAAGATTCAAGGTTCATGTAAGTAATGGAATAAGCCAAAATGGTAGTAGAAAAGATGAAGAGGAGGTAAGGTGGAATGTCTATCTCTAATGGAACAGAAATGCATGGAGGAACTGCCATGAAGAAGGGGAGGACTAGTGGTACTGGAACCCTACTCTCATCAGTCCAGGGATAAAGAGAAAACAACAGACACAGTTATAAGGGTAAAAAATATTCTTAATGTACAGAGAAACAGGATAGAAGGGGATGGGATAAGAGAAGGACTGGGAGGCCTCTTTGGAGACTGAGGGAAAAAGGGAGGGTTAAAGAAAGGAGGGTAAGGGAATAAGTATATGGGGAAAAGGAGGGGTACCTAGAGTGGAAAACATATCAAGAGATAGTGAGGTAAGGTAAGAGGATAAGTGAGGGACTCAGGACAAGATAGGGGATTTTTAGAATTGAGAAATAAGTGGGAAGAGCTGTGGGGATAAGGAAAGGATCTTTGAAAAGGTAGATGGAATAAGGATTAAAATGTAAGGGGGAAGGGACAAAAAGACAGGCCAATTTGGAACTAGGAGGGCAAAGAGAGAAGATAAGGGAAGACTTTGGGGAAAGGGTATGAATTGGAGAAATATTGGGTTTTTTTACAAGAAGGACACTGAAAATGAGAGACACATAAAAAGAAGATGAGGGGCTAGAAAAACTGAGATGCAGATGGAAATAGACAACAAATAATAATAATAACTAGACACTAATTTTTCCTTCTCAGAACTAGATAAATCTAACAAAAACATAAATAAGAAGTTAAGGAGATGAATAGAATCTTAGATAAGTTAAGCAGAGAGGCCCCGGATGCTTGCTCAAGGCTAATAGTAGATTTAAGCCTGAGCATACACATAATCCAAACAGCTTCTGATGGGACAACAGTGACTTAGAGAGCATAAATATTCTGGAAAAGTCTTACTTTAACTCTCATCATTCTATGGAGGTAATTATGCATTACTGGGTTGCAGCATTGGAACAAAAGTTCCCATTGGTTTTGGAAAGAGTATGGTCTTGGCTAGAGATTGTGTCTGCTGCATAAGGACCAATTTTGTTAAATATGGCCCTGGTAATGTATGTTATCTGAGAACCAGATCAATAAGTTGAACAAATTAAATGCTGATAGGAACAAGGAAAAACAGGCCTAATATTGCATTGCTAGAGTAGCTCCTAATTGTTTTTTTAGAAAACAAGATGGAAATATACATTAAGAATTGTAAAGCTGTTCACGCTCATTGACTTAGGGATCCTATTAACTAAGATTTGGCTCTAATGGCATTATTAAGAGAGTAAAAAGCTGTGTGTATATGAACATTCCTGGAAGTTTTGTTTGTAATGACAAAATAACTGGAAATAACACAAATGTACAGATTAGGAGAGATGTCTGAATAGATTGTGATATTTGAATATAATAGATTTCTTTATATTATTAGAAATTACTATTGGTAATATAAAGAAAATAAAGGAAATACATAAAGAGATGAAATGAGAATAAGAATAATATATACAATGATTACATTTTAAAAGTAAGTCACAAGGGGCAGCTGGGTAGCTCAGTGGAGTGAGAGTCAGGCCTAGAGACAGGAGGTCCTAGGTTCAATCCCAGCATCAGCCACTTCCCAGCTGTGTGACCCTGGGCAAGTCACTTGACCCCCATTGCCCACCCTTACCAATCTTCCACCTATGAGACAATACACCGAAGTACAAGGGTTAAAAAAAAAGTAAGTCACAAAAGCAAAAGAAAAACTATCAAAGTAAAATAAATCCAAAGAGAACTCAAAAGGAGATGATATCTATATTAGCACACATATATAATTTATATATTTTAAACAAATTGTATACAATATGGAGTTTGTGATTTGACACATAATTTTTATGCATTTGTTTATGTAAATGTTTTTGTTAATGGTGGTGGTTAATAAGTACATAACAAAAAATTGAGAGAAAAATTTTAAAAAGGACACAAAAAAGAAACTTGGAATGAACCAAATGAAAGTTGACTCCATAAATTAACAAGAAATATTAAATAAAGTCAAAAGACAAAATAACAGAAGAAAATGTAAGGTTTCTCACATAAAAACAGTTGATTTGGCAAAGAGATCAAGGAGAAATAATTTAAGAAACATTGGGTTAAATCTGTACACATACACTTTCTTGCTCTGTGACTCTGAACAAGTCATTTAACTACGCTGCTTAACCTCTACCACTCTTGTACCTTAAAACCAATACATAGCATTGATTCTAAGATAGAAGGTAAGGGTTTTTTTTAATCATTGGACTTCCATGAAAACCTAGACATAATATTTATTGAAAGCATGTCTAGATTTCTTAGAACCAAAGAGCAAAATGAAATAGAATCCACTAGTCACTTCATGAAAGTAACCCTAAAACTAAAACATCCAAAAGCCTCAGAGTAAAAATCAATAGCTTCTTGGTTAAAGAAAAATCAATACAAGCAGTAAGGGGAAAAAAGAATTAAAGAATCAAGAAACCAAGTCAGGGTCACACACAAGATATCGCAACCTCTACTACAAAGATACAGAAGACTTGGAATGTGATATTACATTAGCAATTACAATATTCATAGCATTTGGTCCAAAGATTCCACTATGCTTTCCCTGGGAAAGTCAGACAGATAAAAAGGTCCCATATATACATAAAAATACTAATAGGAGTACTTTCTTGTGAGAACAGAAAACTAGAACTCCTCAACCCCCCCCCTCCAAAAAAAAATGATGTCCATTGGATATAGAAAACTATTTAAATGGATTTTTATGTACCCGGCACTATTTTATGCACTGAAAGATAAAAAGACAACACAACAACAAGACAGAGGGAAACGTCCCTAGCATCAAGGTGTTTATAGTCTAAAAGCAAAAGACAACACACAAAATGAATTGAGAAAATGAGGATGGGATGGGAAAAATGATGGGAAGAGTATTGGCTCACAATGAGTGGATCTTGGAGTGAAGAAAGCACAGCTTAGACATGTCATGAAATGGTAGTATGGACCAGGCACTCATCAATTGAAAAGAGAAAGGCACAAGGTAGAGGCATCTCCAGATTAAGGTTACTTGGAGAATGGCTAAACAAATAATGGCACATGGCTGGATGTAACTTAGATGACATTGTAGATAAAGCAGTGGACTTGGAATCAGGAAGATTCATCTTCATGGGTTCAAATATGGCCACGGAGACTTACTAGTTGTGGGATCCAGGACAAATCACTTAATATTGCTTGTCTCAGTTCATCATCTATAAAATGAAGTAAAGTAGGAAATATCAAATCATTCCATTATCTTTGCCAGGAAAAGATCAAAATTGGGTTACAAAAAGTCAGACATGACTGAAACAATTCAATAATAGCAAATGAATGATATTTTACCATGACTAAATGATAAATATGAAATATTCAGAGAAGTATAGAAAAACTTATAGGAACTAATGAATAATGAAGCAAGAACAAGAAATTACTAGTTTCATCAAATACAACTCTTCGCGATACTATGGACAATAGAACGCTAATAAGGTCCATGAGATTTTTCTTATGAAAAATAGTGGAATGGTTTTCCATTTCTTTCTCTAGAAGATTAAGGCAAACAGAGGTTAAGGGACATGCCCAAAATCACCCAACTGGTAAAAGTCTAAAGCCTAATTTGAACTCAGGTCTTCCTGACTCCAGACCCAGTATTCTATCTACTGAGCCACCTAGCTTTCTCCACTTAATTACTACAGCAATGTAAGTGGAAATAACAAAAATGAAATTGATCATTGTGATATTAAAATGATCAAACTTGGCCATAAAAATGGAGAAAATATTCCTCATCCTCTTTATTACAGAAGTGGGAAACTATGGGTATAGAATAGTGCATATAGTGCTAAAAATGAGTCATTTTCTCACAAATTATGGCTGAGTAGGAGAAATTGGAAGGCTATATTTTTAAATAAAGAAATGTGATGTAACAGCAAAAGACATTATATTTTTTAGCTATTTATATCATGTACTACTAATCTATTGGTTTCATATATTTTTGTCATTTCCTTATACATCTTGGATATCAAATGTATTAATCATGATTGTTGTGAATATTTTCCCTTCTTTACAGTTTTATTTATTCTATCTGTAGCATTCAGTTGCATGAATACATTTAAATTTCATGTAATTAATTTTTTTGATCACATAAATCCCATGTTTGGTTAAAAATTATCTCCCTGACTATATTTACCAGAGTTACCTGGTTAAAGGTTCTTTTTATGATGTAAATTTTTGTATTCACATTAAGATTATTTGTATTTTGTATGATGCTGGTCTAAACACCTACTTTCTGGCATAATAGTGTCTGATTTTTCCAGCAAATTTTGTCAAATATAGAATCCTTTCTTCAAATAATTTATGTTTTGGGGTTTTCCAAACATTGAGTCATCTTTTAAAAATTATTTTTGCTCCTTAGGCATAGAATCCTAGTACTAATCTACCTCTCTAGTACCAAATCACTCTGATGATCAATCACAGCATTTAGTTAACAATCTTGAAAGCTTAATCATAAAATGTGCTTATATATGATTGTACCTTTATAGGACTTTAAAATGGCACAAGACAATGAAACTTTTACTTTTAAAGATAAATAATTATAGACAAATATGGCCCTGAAGTTCAAAGTCACAGTGGTGGCCTAGCCCAGTAGCATATGAGCTAAAAATGTGGTCCCCTTATTCCACAGATAATTTGTTGTGTTCCTAAGATTTAATTCATCCTTTAAGTAATAAAATCATGGTATTTTAAATGGCCTGAAAATCACCTCATGTCTAGAATTACATTAAGAAAAATATTTCATTTGTGATAACCGCATAGCCAAATCCCCAGGAGACTGCCACACATTTAGAATTCACTAAGAAATGGGCAGTTTCGCATTGTTCAGGCAAGTTCTGACTTTTTTTCCACATAAGAGAATTTGTAACAAAACCCATGGGATTCTTGCAGGTGAGATGAGAGAAGAACTTTAAGAAGCACATTTTTTAATTTGCTAGTTATGGAATGTAGTACTATTTCTGGGGTTTGAAAGAAAGAAGAAAGGAAGGGCAAGGTTCAGAGCCCAGATCTAGCACTAAAAAGTTCACTGTTCTTTTACTTTCCATTCCATTTCACTTCATTCGCTTCACTTTCACCATCTTTCACTTTTGACAGATTTAATACTAGAAAAGTAGATTATTCCAATGGATTACATATCTAAGAACCAAAAATTAATTTTAAATAGCTCAGTGTTTGGTAAACTGCCAAACATAAGTTACTTGAGGAAAGAATTCCATATTTCATCAGAATTATTGGAAAAAATTTGGAAACCATTTTACCAGAGATGGTGTGTTTAGACCAACATCTTACAAAATATACAACAACCTGAATACAAAAGATTAAGTCATAAAAAAGAGACTTTAAGGAAGCAATTCCTATAACTAGTCAGAGGGAAATATATAAGAAATAAACAAATAAACAAACAAAAGAAACAAATAAAAAATAAGAAAATACATTGACCACATAAAATTTTTAAAGCCTTCACACAATTCTCCCCTGAGCATTGACATAAAATATTAATTAATAACATGTGGAATTTATTTAGATGGCATTTTGAAATTTTCAAAATATTTTATCATGTTACTTTAATTTACATGTCATTCAATCATCATAATAAGTGAAATGGAAAATATAATTATTGTCATGCCCATTTTACTGATAAACTGAAGCTCAGAGGTAAAATGACTGACCTGTAGTTACTTGCTTAAGAACTATCAAAGGCAATATTCAAATATAAGTTGTTTTGACTTGACTCTTTCTAATATTCCCTGCTCTTCCCTCATTTTGGACCTCTGAAATGTCAGGCTGGGGGACAGGGAGAAGGAAAGAATGTTTCTGGACCAGCTAGACAACATTTTGTAAATGTAAAATACATGAAACTATAGCCCTCATCACCATGAAATAGACAGGATTTCTAAATGAATATAGCTATATCTCCTCGTTTTAAAAAGAGAAAGAGAATCTAGCTGTATCCTTGTTATGGATATATATATAAAATTTATATTTATTTGACTGTGCACATATTCTTTTCTCCAGTAGCTCCTTGAGGAGAGAGTGTTTTCTTATTTTTCTTGGTATCCCTCGTGCCGAGCACAATGACTAGATTTGTGATTTAATAATAATAAATAATAAACTGATTTGTGATTTCTTTGCCCTAGGGCAGTGTTCATTTAAAAATACTTGCCTGTAAAATTCCTTGACTTATTGCATTTAAATGATCTCCTATGAGCACTTGTGATCTGTTAGAAATAAATTCAATATTAATATTTAAATAAAACAGATATCTCCTGTTTCTTATGTTCTCATTTTTAATCTTTTTTGAATGTTATTTATCATCCAATACAATGTTTAAGGTGACATTACATGTGCTAAGTCACAGCATTTAGATTGCGAGTGTAAATAGATTGCCTGGATACTTCTAAGATATTTTATCCAACTGGCAAGAGAATGAGTGATCTTCAAAATCAAGCATTGGGATATATTACCAGAAAGAAGGCTCATGTTTATTTATACAAAACAAAATGAAACACAGCTGATTTTTTTCTTTCTCATACTTCATTTTTCAGCTGAACTTCATTTTGTTCCTCAACACCGTGAGGGTCCTGGCCACTAAAATTTGGGAGACCAATGCTGTTGGGTATGACACAAGAAAACAATACAGGTAACCCTGGGACAAGGATCCATCAAAGAATGAAGAGATGTGTCTGTGTGTAAGAAAAAATAAGAAATCAAAGAAACAAACATTCATGAGAAATGTCTGGCTTGTTAACTTGTCTTTGTTTCCTTTGTTTCATTGGTATAGCTGATTGGAAAGGTCTGGAAAACTATAATCCATGTTTACACATGCAGATATTTTGGGTGCATAACATAGCATGAGTTTTATTTCTTCTTAAATTGTTTTAATCTGGCCTACTTTGAACAAATAATGTATTTTCCTGACTGCAAAAAGAATGAGCATTTCCCCCCTCAAAAGATCAAGAAAATGGGTTTGCTTTGGTAGTCTGAATCTTAGAGTTGGAAGAGTTGTCGATAGTCACCTATAATCCTTGAACAAAAATCTCCACTACAATGTATAGTTCTTCTTCCTTCATTTAAGTGGAGGATCCCAACTGTTTCCTAAAGTAGCATATTCTGCTTTGCAATAGTTCCGCAGTTTTTCCTTAAACCCTTTCACTTCTTCATCAGCATTACTTCTCTTTGTGTTTTCACAGTTTCATTCTTGAGAACTTACTATCCTTCCTGAGCTGATTTCCCTTGTCAAATTGTAATTAAATATCAGTAATAATAATAAAAAATAAATAAATAAAAAATAATAAATATTAAAATTTTTTTAAATTGACTTTTAAGTGGAATAAATTAACTCAGGTATTCTGACCCTGATATGCTGAAAATAGAGGATTCCATAAAACAAAATTACATTTTTAAAAAATTATATTTAATCATCCATTTGGCAAATTAAGAGGAGATTAGATAGAATCTTCAACTCTAGAAGAACAAGATAAATTTAAAACTCAAACTTTCATGGAAAAATAATCTTAAAATTTCTACTATTCTGAATATTGAATTATTCTGGTTTTAAAAAATAACATCCTCTTCCTCTGAGTTTTTATTTGAAGAATATGTTTATTTACCTTATCAAGAGGATCACAATAATTTTAGTTTCTTCTTCCATTTTGTGATTTTTCCAGGTCCTTCTCTATGAGTATTTTCTTTATTTATTTTATAAATATTAATTCCTTTTTATTGGAAGCTATGACTTTCTAAAAAGCTTAGCTATAATAATGATGTTACACACAGGTATGTTGAATGTAAATATCATGTGTATTGTGTGTTGTAGCAACATAGGGTAAGATGCAAAATTGAATTGGAAATTTTGATTACTAAGCTCTACCTTAGTGATATCCATTAGAAAAGAGGGGAAAAGAATAATTGTGATATGTGGGACAAATTTTTCACCTTACAAAATTGTTCTGGAGATTGAAAGTTTTCAGATTATTCATATAAAATGTAGAACTAAGTTGAAGTTTTAAGAATATTTTTGCATTTAGTACTGATTTTATCAAGAGGGAAAAATTAGAAATAAGACTAGTTTTTACAATATACCTCATTGGGCCTTACTATTTCACCCTAGAACAGAGGTTTTTAACCTTTTCTGGGTCATGGGCCTCTTTTAGCAGTCCAGAAGTAACTCTGGATCTTTTCTGTAAATATTTTTATTCACATTTGATGGCTAAATTTCAGTTAGATATAAGTAAAAAAATGTTATTAAACAAATCATGATACAAGAAAGTAATGGAATAATATTTTACCGTAAGAAATAACTATGAGGAATTTGGAGTATGATAAAACATAGGAAATGATGCAAAGTGAAGGCAAAAATGATTTTAATTCATAATTTGAAGCTAAATTTCTGTTAGCAATAAGTGAGAATAAAGGTATAATTTTCCCATCCAAGTTCTCTGACCTCCAAAAGTGATATACAAACCCTTTAGGAGTCAATGGATCACAGATTAAGAACCTGGAGTGATGGAATGCAATATACCAAAACTATATGGCACTGAGAGTCATTTTTTAAGCCCTTTCTGTCTTAGAATCAATGCTAAGTAACAGTTCCCAGGCAGAAGAATAGTAAGGGTTAGGAAAGTGAGGTTAAGTGACTTGCCCGGGGTCACATTATCTAGGAAGTTTCTGGGGTCAAATTTGAACCCAGGATCTCCTATCTCTAGGCCCTGTTCTCTAACCACTGAACCCACTAGCTGTCCTTGAGAGTAAAATTAATATGGTTCCACTTTTGCTGAATTTAATTCAGTTAAGATATATTTAGTGCCCACAAAGTGACTGGCACTAGACAAGAAGCAATTCAGTCTTATCTCACAGAGAGAGCAAAGACTCTGATTTCATAGAGTTTAGAATTTCTCAAAGATGAGACAAAAAAAAAGAACTTCAAATAGTATGAAGAAAATCCAATAGTGTTCACATTTATTCTAGGGAGTCCTTATGAATAAAAGAATTCTAAAGATGAACTTTGAATAAAGGAAGAAATGTATTTACAAGAAATAAAAGAAGGATATGAAGAGGATAATATGAAGGAACTGGGAATATATAAGAAAAATTACGGAGATTGCTAGTAAATATGGATTTAATTCAACATTTTTTGCAAACAAGCTAAGAAAGAAAACATCATATGTCAAAAAAGCAAACACTATGATCAAGTGGGATTCATATGAAGAATGGAAAAATAATTGAACACTGTGAACAGAATTAAAATAATCTTATTAAAAATAAAAAAATCCAAAATATATGATATCAATAGATGCATGAAAAGCCTTTGACAAGGAAAAATGCTTATGCTAAAAACCTTTTAAATTATAAACATAGAAGGAACTTTTTCAAGTGGAAAACTTTTAAATGTGTGTGTATCAGGTAGGATATAGAACAGAAGGTGATAAGTGCTTAAAACAAATGTGCCAAATCCCCTTTCCTAAAACCTTTTTCTAATTTATTGTCTTACAAATTTTCTCTTACTAAAATTCAAAGGCAAATATAGTTAATTTTAATATGATAAAAGTATATATTTAAAATAAAAACCAGTATTCATGCACTGGAGAAACACCAATAAATTCAATAGTAAAAATTGCATTTTCACCTATCTCCACTATAAGATATTTTTAGACATGTTAAATAGAATTTTAAAAGGAGAAAAAAAAAGGCATAGGTAAAGAAGAGATAATTCTATCCCTATTTGCTGATGACACCAAGATTTTTTCTAAAACCCTGAAGAATCAACCAAGAAACTAATCAAAGCTATTGATAAGTTCAGTAAAGTAACAGGTTATAAAATACAACTACAAAAAGCTTAGCATTTCTATGAAACAATAACAAAATCCAGGTGGAAACATAGACATCTCATTGAAGATAACTACAAAATATATGAAATATCTGGTAGTCAATCTACAAGGATTCCCTAAGGTAAGTACAAATATAATTATTTAAAAAAAAACTCTTTAAAGAAATAAAAAATAATCATGAGTGGGTTGCCCCAATATAATAAAAGTAATGATGAAACATAAACTAATTGATAAGACTAGACCAATCAAACTACCATAAAGGGGTATAAAAATGGTAAAATTAATTTGAAAGAACAAGGAAAAATGGAGATGGGGGCGTGGAATTGCCAGGGAATGGCAGTTATGCTCTAAATTAGTGATCATGAAAACTAATTGATGCTGTTTTAAAAAATATAAATGCAGATTAGAGAAACAATAAACTAATGTCAGAAACATTCAATAATCCAATGTTTCTCAAACTTCCAAATATAAAAGACTTGGTGAAAAACTCCATATTTGAGAAGAACTACTGTAAAAACTAGAAAGCAATTTCATAGAAATTAGATTTAAATGAGCATCTTACACCATATACTATAAGTTCCAACTGGATGCATAACCTGTATGTTACCTGTTATAATATTAAGAAAAAAATTAGAAGAAAACCAGAATTTATACTTTTCACATATGGGGTAGGAGTAGAATTCTTAACCAGACAAGGAAAAGACAAGACAGAAGATAAATAGAAAAATGTGATTACGTGAAATTGAAAAACTTTGGCACAACCTAAATAAACATAAAATATTTCTGATATGGTCTGATATCTAATATATGTAGGTAACTAACACCAGTAAATATATAAAACCAAGAACCATACCCTCAAATAAAAAAGAGATCAAAGAATATGAGCAAATAGTTCTCAAAAGTCTTGGAAGTTATCAATCATAATACTTTTCCAAAAAGTTAAAAAATAGGAGGGGGAATCAAATTAAAATAATACTTAAGTATCACTCCATAACCAGAAATTGACAAAGATGACAAGTATTATTCATGCTGTATGGAGCTGTGGAAATTCAGGCACAGAATCAGAAGAAGTGTGAATCAGAACAACAATATGGAAAGTAATTTAGAATTATACTGTCACAATGTTGTTGGTAAACTTTGACTTTGAGATTCCAGTGCAAGGCACATACCCAAGAATGCTAAATACATGAGTTCTACACACAGTAAAAAAATATCTTATTGATGATGATGATGAGCATGATCATTAAAGTATAATTTCATTTTGTCATAATAATAACTCTGGAAGGGAGGTGTTATCATTATTCCCATTTTACAGATGAGGAAACTGAGGCAAACAGAAGCTAAACTACTTGCCCAATGTCACAGAGCTAGTAATTATTTAAGCACAAATTTGAACTTACTAACTCCAAGTTCAGTGGTGCTCTTTCCACTGAACCGTCTAGTTGCCTCAGCACTTTTTGAAATAGCAAGGTAACAGGAACAAAACAGATGCCTATCAAGGATAGTTAAATTATTTTACATGAATGCAAAAGAATGTTGTTGTGCCATAAGAAACAATAATTATGAGGAATTCATAGAAGTAGACTTATAAGAATTGATGCAAAGTGGCATAAGCAGGAAAATAATATATATGATGACAATCAAAATATAAATGGAAAAAATAATTTTAAATGAATGCTGGATAATTATAATGGCCATGCCTGGCTTGAAGCTTAACCCTATTCTATATAAGGTGGTAGTAGCTGATGGTGTTAAATTCAGAAATCAAAGTTGTTTAGGACAGTGTAAAGGCACTCATATGTATGAGAAGTAGTATTGTAACTAAAATTGGTATAGGTTTAACAAAGAATTTTGCTCAAGATCAGAGATCTCATTATGCCCATTTTGCAGATAAAGAAACTGGGTTAAAGAGTTGAAATGACTTGCTCAAATTTCAGTCTTCTTACTCTAACCAGTATTCCTTATGCTTGGAAGAAATGATTCAATTAAGTTGAAAGTATAAATAAATAGAAATAAGGAGAAGTCAATGATTAGAATTAGTTGAAATAATAATATATGTTTCAATTTGAAATAAAAAGGAGAATGAGAGAGAATGATAGACCGTTGGAAGAAAGATAAGCTGATAGACAAAAAGAAACTCCTAGGTTCGTTAATTAATATACTACTTCTGCAGATTGTGCTTTCATTAAGATATTCTAATTAATTATAAGAAAAAAATTTTGTCATTCTCTTTCAGAAAACTCGCAAAGTCTACTTTGGTTCTGATCTTGGTCTTTGGGGTCCATTACATTGTATTTGTGTGTCTGCCCCACACTTTCACTGGATTAGGATGGGAGATCCGGATGCACTTTGAACTCTTCTTTAACTCCTTTCAGGTACAAAGGACAGAAAGGTGATAAGTGTTTGGTTTTTGCTTTTCCCCTCCTCTGCCCCAGATTTGACCAATTTCTCTTCCTTTCCTGCTTCTCTTTGACTAATGCATATGGCTCCAATAACTATGTAAGGGTAGGATGCTTCTGCTTCCTAGGCTATAGATTTCATGGCTTACCTGGCCTTGATCTCTTAAGAGTCACTACTCTGAAAACTTTTTCTCACAAATGAAAACTCAAATACAGGTTGTATAACAATTGTTTGGTGGAGAATTAATTTGATATGATTATTGGACATGGTTTTCAGATTCAACAAAGGTGTAATAATTCCTTTTATCTAGAGAAATCAAAACGTTTTCACATAGATGAATATGATTTGATTGCCATAGCAATGCTCTCAGGCAGAGATATGTGAGCAGGTCAAGATTTTGCTGTTGTGGTTCCTGTCATTGTTGAGTTAGGGTTCAAACCAGTAAATCTCTCTTCTCAAATGCAACTGAGCAACATTCTCCCTTTTTTTCAAAACCCTCAATTTCTGTCTTAGAATCAATACTGTATAATGGTTCCAAGACAAAAAAGCAGTAAGTACCAGGCAATGGGGTTTAAGTGATTTGCCCAGGATCACACAGCTAGGAGGTGTCCAAGTTGAACCCAGGACCAGGAATCTCTGGGCCTTGCTCTCAATCCGCTGAACAACAAAGCTGTCCCCAAAATCTCTATCTTAATCTTAGAGTTGCCTGAGCCACTGAGATAGTGATGTCAGAGGCAGGATTTGAAACCAGGTATCCTATCCACTAGACTGGCCTGCCTCTCAAAATAAATAGCATCACCATTCCCACTTTATAGATGGCAAGGCAGGCTTAGAAAGGCAAAATGAGTGACCTGACCAAATTCACATGTCTTGAAAAGTGGAAGAATTGGGATTCTTTCTCAAAGTCTCTGACTAAATTCTATATTTTTTCTTTTATGGTATGTTGCTGTTGGGTTTGTTGAATCTCTCAATACTGACCCTGGTTCATTATTCTACCTGATTGTTAGGCCCTTCTCAATGCCATTACCAACTTTTATAAGTAGCTAAGAATTACAAAAAAGATACAGATCTTTAGTCATGATACAACTGAGACTAGTGAAAATAAATTTAGAAATGAAATCATAGTTCTACCATTTGTCTTTTTTATTCAGGTCATTAAGGATCATTAAGGATAAAATAAATACCTCTAAGAAGGAAGAGTGGAACAATGCAAAGAGATCTTGAGTCAAATGATTTGAATTCAATTCCAACTCACATTTATTCTATAAACTCTCTAGGTCTTTGAGAAAATCGGACTCTTAAAAACACTCTTAAGTCCCTTTTAGCTTTAAGTCCATGAGCACAAGATCTAGAAAATACTTTGTGAATCATTTTTATATCCTTATATCAAAGGGGTAATAATTTGTTCCTTTCTTTGAATATTCAAGTGCACTAACTTCTTGATTTTTTACTCCACAGGGTTTCTTTGTGTCAATCATCTACTGTTACTGCAATGGAGAAGTAAGTTCAAAACAGCATTCAATAATAATACAGCACCATTCAAGCCACCTCAGAAAAAAAAAGTGACTAAATTTCTCCAGTATTTTGTGACAGGAGAAAATTAGCAAAGATTTTCAGATGCTGATAATCCTTCATGATATTTACGTGTCAAAAGACCTGGGTTCAAATTCTGGCTCTGCCATTTATTACCAATCTAATCCCCAGAAAATCTCAACCTCTGTGGGGTTCAGTTTCCTAATCTTTAAAATGAAAAAGTTGGACTGTGTGACATCTAAAGTCCCTTCTGAATCTCATCTGTGAGCCTACAATCCCAAGTTTGAACAATAGTGGGATCATCACACTTCCCAAATTCCATTACAATTCAATGACATTTTGGCTCAGCAAGCATTATTAAGCATCTGCTTCATGCAAAAGCACAGTACTTGGCACCGGAGGAAATGAGTCAAGCATTTATTAATGTGCTTGTCTAAAGGTAACTTGAACCCTATCCTCTTGGTGTTGTTGATCAGTCACTCAGCTGTGTCCAACTTTTCATGATGCCATTTAGAATTTTCTTGACAAAGATACTGAAGCAGTATGTCATTTCCTTTTCCAGCTCATTTTATAGATGAGGAAACTGAGGCAAATAGGGTAAAGTGACTTGCCCAGGGTGACATGACACAGCTGGTAACTGTCTGGGGCTGGACTTGAACTCAGGAAGATGAGTCTTCCTGACTTCAAACCTAGGTACTCTATCCACAGAACCATGTAACTGCCTATGGTATCTAGTAGGTATGTTTAAATACACTGAGAATTATAACATATATGTAATGTATAATATATAATATAATACTGAATGCATTAAAGAGATGCAAAGTAGTTGATGAATTTACCAAATTCATTTTTTATTATATCAAATTACCATTTTATTATACCAAAATACCAAATCACCAAATTGATTTGAAACTCCCCAGGAAAATATTAGATAAATTAACTCCAAAGGTATCAGAATTTTATTTTATGATATCCCATCCATTTGAGATTGCAAGTTCTCAAGGGATTCCAACATGTATTTTAATGAGCAAAAATCCATCACCATGTTAGCTGTTTCTCATACAAACTGGTGATGGGCCCAGTTTACATAGTTTAAAAATTGCCTAGAAAGTAACAAAAACTGGTGGCAAATTATGACCTAAATGTTTTATGGCGATTCCATTACTGATGATCTAGGTTGCAGTAAGCTACAGACTCTCTCACATTGCCAATTATAAATCCGATATAAGCCCCAGAAAAATAATGATGTAAAAAAGCATAACTATGGCTCCCATTGATGTTGATTAGCAGTTTATTCTGGACACAGTTAAGGTTTAGAAATGGACTAGTTCGTGCTGTCTTGAATGGAATCTCACTGAATATCTATGGAGGAGCTTTTGTCTTATACCTTTGAGATATATGTATGTGTATATGTGTGAGTTTGCTGTCTCATTTTTCATTTTTACCCTGGAGGGAGGAAAGAGCATGGCAAATGTTATTTCAAATGTCATTGGTTTTCATGAGCACTTTAAGAATGGGGTGTACCCTGTTTCCCTCTTCTAGAATCCACATTTGTCCTTGCCTGGAGAACAATCATGATGACACAAAATCAGAAATCTGAGAATAAGTTCTAACCCAAAGAAACCAATTTCTCATTGTTTGCTATTTTCAACACATTCCTTCTTTCTCCTTTTCTCCCTTCTTGCTGTATTCTGGGAGAAGTATTTTTCATAATTCTAGCTAAAGACTACCTTGATAGCTGCTGCTCATAGTGAGCACTGAGTATATATTATTTAACTGGTGAATTCTTTCCATTGAACCTATGTTCAGGAAGTGTTTTCTTTTCTCTACCAATAAGCAATTTCTATTTGACTCTATACCAACTTCTGGCAAAGAACGTTCAAGTGGTCAAATATTCTTAAAATGTTTACAATTTTTTATTTATTATTTTAAAATATAATAAAAAATTATTTTGCTTTAGGTTCAAGCTGAAATCAAGAAGACATGGACCAGATGGAATCTGGCTGTTGACTGGAAAAGGACAACTCCATGTGGCAACTACAGATATGGCTCTGTCCTCACCAACATGACTCATAGTACCAGCAGCCAGTCTCACATGGTAGCAAGTGCCCGCTTGGTGCTGATCTCTGGCAAAGTTTCTAGGAATGTCAACAAACAGCCTGAAAGTCATGTTAATTTACCAGGCTATGTCAGGAGCAATTCAGAACAGGACTGCCTTCATCAATGGATCCATGAGGAACCTAATGAAAATGAAGAGAAGCAAGTGGATGCTATATCACTGAAGGAGTGTCTGAAGCCAGTTACAACTATCATAGACCCTGAGGGAAACAAAGGAGAAACTGAAGATGCTGTCTGAACTACATACTTGACATTTGCCTGGCATTAATTACATTACTTGGTTTTATTTTAAGAGGAGAAATTGTGGCAATTTCCCCTTGAGTCAAATTTGCTGACAGTTTGATGGTAAAATATTAAACCTAAGAGTTACTCACTATTTTGAATTGGATTTACTATGAAGGCACAAAGTGAAAATTTTAAGTAAAATATTATTTTTGACATGAAATTCTCTTCAGTTTGTAAGAATGTGGGATGTACTTAACATGTGTGTAGATTTCTATGACTGTGATATGAAAAGATGTCATTAGATCGATTCAGTCCCTGCAAGGAAAAGATCACATAAAATATATGATTTTTCAAGCTCAGTCTAAAACTAAGAAAGTGCAGACCAAATGGAATCTGCCAGAGCTCATTTTTACCCCTTAAAATAAAAAGCTATTGTGTCTTCCCGTACCCCCTTTAGTAAGCTTTTACCATTTTCCTCGTCTAAGCTATACAACATCTGAGCTATAAGAGAATAGAAAAATAATTTCAAAGATCAAAGATCTAAGAAGATGAAGAGCAAATGATAAAATGAATTTGCTGAGCTTTGGGTAAGCAAAAAAAAATGGTAAACTATTTCTTTCTAAGAATAAAGGAAAATTGTTCCAAAGTTGGTGCAGAATATAACTTCTTACTGCATGATACTTCCCGCAAGCCAGCAAGAGCCCACTTTTTTTGTGCTCCACTCCAAACCATGACATTGGATAGGGCTCTCGAAATGAATGGAAAGTTTTGGAAACTGACACTAGAAATGATCATTTGTCTTTGTACTCAGTTGCATTGCTTCATTGGCTTTTCCTGAACCTGCTCTGATACTGAATATTGTAAAATGGCACGTGGAGAAATTAAAAGTTCATTTCTCTTTCCTTTTGTGTCCTCTTCTTTAACTTTTTTGAAGTCCCACTGCTTCTTCCATTTTTCCTTCTTGGGATTCCTAGGCATCAAATTCTCCTATGGGTGCTTTTATTTATCTTTAATCTCAGAGAGCTTTCTCCTGTTTAGCTGTCTTCCACTCTAAGCCATGACAACAATACAGTATTTAGAGATTGATATTATTTGGACCTAACAGGGTCCACCCAGAAATTCCCCCTAACTTCTTAAGACCATAATTCCTGCATGCACCCCCCAAAGTCAACTGATATTCATGAACTTTAAACCCTAGTCTTTGGACTGAATGATGGTCATGAATAAAATTTTTTAAAAAAATAGAAAATATGGTCCCCATCTGAATGTATCTTACATTGAAAAACTTGAAAATAATTGGAAAGCAATGGGTCAACAGCCTTTATTAACTATTTAATATGTTCCAGATACATGGCAAGAGCTACTCAAGAAATATCAGCATAGCAAAGGTAAAATAAAGAAGTTTAAGTTTAATTTAACAAAATTAACATCACTGTAATAAATATTTAGTCAATAAATACATGTGAAGAAAGACTAGAAAGCCCTAATACATAGTACCATTTCCACATTTCTCTGATTGTGTGAGTATATTCCAGATAGCATTGGCCATTTCTATGCTGTCACCCACACACAATGTTATACTTGTTTTAGCTAGATGCTGTGAGATATCAGATGTAATAGGGGAATTAAGGCAAGTAGGGTAATAAGGGAATAGTCAAAGGTAATAAACTGAGGTGGTAAGGGACTAAAGGCAAGTAGGGAGATTAGGTAGTTGTAATAGGAATTAAGGCAAGGTAATAAAGGAATAGTCAGGTAAAGTTGTAATGGGAATTAAGGCAGGTAAGGTTGTAATAGGGGACAGGCAGGTAAGGGACTAAAGGCTGGAGGTAATAAGGGACTAAACCAGGTTAAAGTGATAATTGGGGATAAGGCACTGTGGATGGGGGTTTGTGGATCCCTAAGGCAGTAGTGGAGCAAAGGGAGAGGATGAGGTATTTTGGGCAGACAGCTGCAGCAGGGAGACACAGACTGGGTACACAGGTTTGAGACAGAAACTCTGAAGGGAAACAGACTGAGCCCTCCAGGTAGGAAGGGCACTTCTACAGACAAAGGATAGGGCCAGCCAGAAATGGCTTAAAACTGACTAGAGAGCTTTCTCTGGTTTCTCAGGTTCACAAAGGAAGAGTCCAGAAGAAGTAAAGAGATTATCACTTCCTCCAAGATGGACACCTCCAACTCCCTCAGGTCCCAGAGAGAAAACTATTCTTTCTCCCCTTCTCCCTCTCTTACCTATCAACTAATGAATTAGCCAAAGGTTTGATTAAGTGACAAACAGGGTTTATTGTAAAGGACAGAGGGATACAAGGTAATTCTAACAGCCGCCTAGGGAAAGTTTCAGGTGGAGAAGGGAGACAGGAATGTGAGACTGAGAAAGGACCTCCCTAACTCAGCCCTAAGAGGTTTTGTTGCCTAAAAGGGGTAGGAAATTTGGATATAATGATTCAAGAGATAATTTGTATCAAGGGAAGCCTTACTTGACTACTGGGAAACTAAATCTACAAAGTTTGAAAGCTACCACCCAGATCCACCCCCCTTTCAAAAACCCACAGAAATTCAGGAAGGGGAAATGATGATTGGGAAAGGGAAGGTCAGGAAAATCCAAAGAAAATAGCTAAGCTAACAAATCTTAAGAGAAAAGCTACAGAATATCAGCCAGGTTTTCAGTCCAAAGATAGAGCTCAGTTGACCCTCCTACTCTCATCGAGTCTCCAGGATCAATTCCCACTAGTCAGGATTCTAAACCCTTTTCAACTGTCAGAAATTCTGCAGTAAGGCTTTGCAGGGTTAATATGCACCCTTTTGCACTACACAGATGATCAGGATTCTAGTTTGACTTCATTAGTAACTAGGTATCTAGCCTAATTGATTCACTCAACTGTCCCCACAGCCTCAGTTTATCTATCTAGGAAATGGGAGTAGCACCTGCCTATGTCATAAATATTTTAGGATAAATAAAACACGAGAAAAAGTGTTTACAAAACAAAAGCACTATAAAAAACAAAATTTTTGTTATTCTATTTCTAAATTCAACCTTTATGTTTTCAGATTATAACTATATGGTATAATAGTAAACAAAGCCAGCAATAACCAATGTTATGATAGATGGAGGAGAGAGAGAAAGTCTATGAAGGGGTGAGGCTCTCTTCTAGGTCTCCCCTCCTTGCCAATTATGCACTGCCAAGACTTTGAGGGGGTGTCACCCTGAAACTGGGTGACCTGGATGGTCATGCTGCCCCACAGGAGCTGGAGACGAGGCTTCCCTATAAGAAGAGGTATGGGGGACCCCAATCAGATTCTGAATGAGGGTGGGGTTCACGCAAGCCTCCCCAGAGATCAGTCAACTTCACAGCAGCAGGTTATTCCCCTCCCCCCTTGTTCCTCAGGTACTCTGGAATGTTATCTGACTAATGAATGGCTTTTATTAATATAGGGATTGGGGAAAGAGTTGAAGGGCAGAGGGATTTTGGGGTGCCCTCTTCTCTATTTCTTTGGGGTCTGTCACTTGGTTGGGAACCTTTGGGGTTCCTGCTCCCAAGTGTCTCCCTCACCATTTCTCCTTCAGTTTCTATTTCTATTTTTATCCTTTGCTATAATTGTAAGTTAGACCAGAAAGGGTCTCTCAGCAAGGTTGGGTAATGGGAGAAGGAGCCTAAGAGATCGCTCCCAAAATGGAGCCCAGAAATTTAGCTGATGATCGAAGTCTTGCTGGATGAGAAGTGATGGGATGCCTTTGATCAGGGAATTGGGGTATCAATGTTTAAAGAAAGATCCTCAAGAAGCCCTCAGAACTGGATTAGAGATGGGATGTTCTCCTCCCTCTCTCAGTCCTCTGCCAGAAGTCCTCCTCCTCCTTCTTCCTCCCGAGAATTACCCCGAATTCCTCTGGTCTTAACTGTCACCAACTGTCACCAACAGCCTTCTTCTGGCTTTTTGTCCCATCCCCCATCCTTAAAATGGGTCCCATTGATCAAATACACATAGAAATTTGAATCTAAATCCACAGTTATGATATCCAACTGGTGTGTATGGAACCAATCTAGATGCCAAGGTTATTTTAACTTTATTTCAGAATTCTTCCAACATTTCAGCTGCTCTGCAATACCTACAACTAGCTTGCCTAATTTTCTTAGAAGAAATGAAAAAGTTTTTTCATGTAATTTGGGAAAAATAAAGAAGAAATGAAATGAAAAAATAAAGTTTTTAGGATATTTCCATTAAACCCTACACCTCATATAGAAATGTCAATACATTCTACCTCTTTATCAGTTTTAGCAAAAAGAAGAAAAATGTCAACTCTGTTAGCCAGTATGTAATAGTTTATTGTTGTAGCTTAATCCTAAGAATTCTTTCCAAATATTCTTAGGAATTGATGTCCTGTCATATTTGCTTAAAAGTCCTTCATAAAGTCACTTAGTACAAGTATTTTTCAGAAAGTCATTATATTTAATTTGAACTTGGAATAATTATCCTAAGAAATTTTCTGTAAGACTCTAATGAGCAGATTTGAACTCAGATAACCTTGAATGGAAATAAGAAGACTCACTGTACTGTTTTATAGTCACATTTTCAAGTCTCCAATCCAATTTTTGAAACTAGGATGTTTCTGAAATGTTTCTTTTCAAAGCAACAGACTATCAGCCTTTGGGAAATGTGACAGATGCTAAATGCTAGTGACCCAGTATGACTACTAAAGGTCAATCAAAGCAGGCCAGCTTTGAATATTTTCTTTATAAGGTTTGTTTACATGAATATTCCATTTGAATACTGCTTTTTTGCATCAGTCAAAAGACTGGCATCACTGATAGTACAATTTCCCATTGCCTATTGCCAACAAGAATAGTAAACTGATTTTGATCAAACTGCTTTCTTTAAAACTCTTATATTCTAGTCCCTAATTATTCTTTACTTTGGGAATAATATAGAACCAACAGAGTTTGGCAAGCAATAGTGATGTTTGCTCCATAGGCTCTGATGTCCACGAACTGTTGCTGCATGGCATTCGCCTAAGAGTATTGGATTCCCTATACCTCTCAAAACAAATTGCACATCCACAAGTAAGCAGTTATGTATAATTTCTTCTTAGGGAGGCTATTCCAAATAATATTCTATTTGAGTAGGACTTCCTTTGGAAATTTGTATGTAGTTCTTACATGTGGAGAATTCTAATAACCATAGATGGCTAAATCCTGCATCAATGGTTTGCTTATTTGCTTCTATGGAAAGTCAGTTTTTGTTCTGAACATTTTAATTTCGGTATGTATATGCATGGGATATAGGGGTAGTCCAAACTGGAAGTAAATTGTACCTCCCTATTCTTGCCAATAATTATTGTAGATATACTTCAGAAGAAAATGTTCACTTTCTCAAAGTAGCATGTACTTAAGTTTAATAAAGTATATAATAGGTACTTTCTTATTTTTGTAAGATAATTTCTAGGGTGACTTCTTGAACTAGTTAAGTCCCCTGAAGGCAACTGCTACTCTATAAAGGTTCCATGGGTAATCCTGAGAAACTAGGTTTCTAGGATTGTGACTCACAAGCCCCTGCCAATATGCTTCTCATTCATGTTAGTCAGTATGACTTCGATGAGCTTCTAGCAAAAGGTATTGATTAAAGTGGTATTGCTAGAATAATTTATATAAAACAGTCTCCCAAAACCTTGCATAAATTTTCCCCAAATACTGAGGCTATGGGAAGATGGTACACCAAAAAATGATGTGTAGAAAACATGCATGTGTGGCAGCAAAGAACCTACAGATTCCTGGCCATCAAGACCAATTTGTGGTTTACTTAATATACTATTCACTTGCATCATTCCTTTTTGAGTTTGACACCACTGATCTACACAATAACTAAGATTCTATTACTAAATCTAATGGAAATAATAATAAGGACTTATCAGTGCCTTTGTTGATTGGTCAAATAGAAGCAGGGAGGTATGTTTTGATAGGGGAAATGGTAAGGAAAGATCTGGAGAGCTAGATCGAGTAAAGAATTACAGTAAAAATCTCGGCTGGATAGTGGGGTAACATAAAACTAGGAAAAATGAGAGGAGTCACAAAAGGCAGAAACAAGGGGAAGGAAGAATAACACGAGTTAATAACATCCCTAACAAGATTTTGTCAATACCTAATTCTCATTCCCAGGCAGGAAAAAAATTGAGACACATAAGGGAAGAAATCTTTGTAATAAATTTCTCACAATATTATTTGTTATCCAGGATATATAGACAACTAATAGATAAATAAATAGATGGATAGAGATAGATAGATAGATAGATAGATAGATAGATAGATAGATAGATAGATAGATATTCCCCCAAAAAAATAAATGGTGAAAGGATATGAATGGTTCTCAAAAGAATGCAAACTATTGATAAAGATATTAATGAATGCTCCAAAACATTAATAATAAAGTAATTACAACTGAGAATAATCCTGAAGTTTGCCTAACCCCCAGTAAACTTGCAAAGATTTGAAAAGATAGAAATAGACAATGTTGGAAGAGTTGTGGAGAAGCACACCAGTGCATTATTGTTGGTTAAAAAACAATTTGGAATTATACAATTGCAGTTACAAAAATTCTCATACTCTGAGCCATAGATTCTACTTCTAAGTATTATACTCCAAGGAGGTCATTGATAAGAAGGAAGTCCTCATAGACAGCAAAATTGATACAGCAGCCCTTTTTATAGTCAGAAGAAATGCCAACAAAGGAATTGTCCATTGGTTGGAGAATGTCTAAGCAAACTGTGGCAAATGAATAGAATGGAATGGAGCACTTATTCTGTTATAAGAAACAATGGTCATGGTGAATACAGAAATAAATTAAAAGAATTACATGAACTGATGAAAAGTGAAGTAAAAAGAAAATAATATTTACCACATCAAGACAATTGAAAAGGAACACTGAAGAAGTATAAAGAACATGTACAACCTCAAAGAAAAGATATGAAAAGGTACCTCCCTTTCCTCCTGAGCAAAGGTGGGAGATTAATAGATGTGGAATATTGCATATATTTTCAGACTTTTTTATGTAATTATCAATTTGAATGATTTTTTTCTTTTCTTTCTCTTTTTTTCACATTAAAATGTTCTTTCTTAAATGGAACGTCTCTCTTGGAAGAGAAAGGAGGGGATACTGGGAGAAATATCAAAATAAAAATGACATCAATAAAATCTATATTAAAAAGAAATTGTTTTAAAAGGTGATGCCATTTTCCCATTGATTTCCCATGTTTTTTTTAATTCTCTAAATTTCTAATTTTGTCCCCTTTTATGATTAGACTTGTTTAATACTTTAGGTGGAATAACAAATAGCTTAAAAACATTTTATCTGTATATGTTCTGATCTTTATTTTTGTTGGGAAATCCTATCAAAGTCTTTATATAGCAGCTAATAACATCTTCATGTAAGATGATTTAATATCATGGGATAAATCATTCTACATTCTTCCTTAAAACCCTAGTAAAGTCCATAGGCTATATAAGTTGCTGTTACACACATATCCACACACATTATTACTACATCATTAAGTTACCAATGCACTGAAAAACTGAAAATTGGGAGTCAGAGGTGAAAGCATGAAATTTTCCCAAGAATTAAATAGACTAACCCATTATTTTATTGTGATGACTTTTTGCAATAACTTTATCTCCTCTTTTTCTGCCTACCATCTCCAGTAACATAAATAAAAAAAAAATTTAAATCTTATTGTCAGGTTCCCTAACCAGATGTTTCCCCATTTGCCCTAATATTTTGGTAATAATGTCTCTGAGTTTATATTTTAATGAACCTAAGATTACTTATCCATTGTGACATTTGAAGATAGCCTTTGATTTAAATAAAGAACTATGTAAAGGTTATCTTGCTTCTCCATTGCTGAAAGTGCACAAAACAATAGATGTTTTAAGGATGGAGAAGAGTCCAGAATACATAGACTACATCTCATTATTAATTTATAATTGTGTTTAGATCAACTATCTGACCTTATAGTCTTTTTATGACCTACCTTTTAGCTGAAAATGTATATGAATTTTTCCCTTGAAACCAAACACTCTTTTTTCCTAATGCTCTACCCACAAAACAAATAATTGTCTACCAATGGCACTCTATAACTACAAAAGAGTAGTAATAGCCTGAGATATAAAAACTCCCATCTGATTTAATGCATTCCTGGTATCATGGCAGAAATATGATTGCTGCAGACTGAATATTGCCACCAGAATTTGCAAAGGCACTGATTTTCAGACAGGGAAACTGAATTATTCTTTGGAATAGGCCTACTTCCTTCACTGAAATCCTGTTCCATTGCCTCATTGGCTATATCAGTGGAACACAAGAGTTTGCATTTTCTATTAAGTTGAAAGGAAGCTTTCGTTATAGAGCTGGCGGATTGTCTTTTCCTAGAATAACCTTCACTAAGAAAATAAAGTTGCATCACCAGATTGGCCAAAAGCTAATGAATTTTTCTAGTACAATAGTTCTGGAAGACACCATCTAGTACATAACAAAGAGTTATGATCTGCATCCATAGGAGTATACCAGTGAAATACTTGAAGAATTGATATCCTGATACAAGGAAATCTTATTTGACTTTTAGAGCTAAGAATTCTATTTTAATAATTAACATTAAGAAGTCAGTGTCACTTCCAGGTTAAGATGGCAGCAGAGTAAAAAGCAGCCCTTAACCTCTCCTGACAGAAACACACAAGACTCCTCAAGGAGACATAAAAACAAACCCAGTCAAATGGAGGGACCCCACAACAGGGCGCAGTGTGGAAGGTACATGGAATCGGGACATTTCCATGCTATAAAGGGGTGAAACAGCTCTCACTAAATCGTGGGCTGAGCAACCACCCCACACACACACTCCCTCCACACACACCACCTATAACGCCAAAACCAGCTAAAAATAAATAGAGCAAGTTTGGGGCACCCATTGAGTCATTGGCAGCTCTAGGGCCTGTTCCTGAGAGCAGCAAGATTTAGGACCTCAAAAAGCTAAAGAACGCTCACGGACTCTGAGCGCAGAAGCAGACACAGGCACCCCCGTGAGCGTGAGCAAAGGCTCAGAAACCCTGAGTGGGGAACCAGTGCAGACGGGTATACGACTGTGGAAGCAGTGCCCTGAGACTTGTAAAGGAACCTCCAGCAGAGGACCAAGCAAGGGGGTCCACCAGAACTCAGACGTCAGGACCCAAAAGACTGCAGACAGACCCTGAGCTCAAGGATGGAGCTGAGAAGCTGCTGAGTTAACAATGGCTACCCAGAATCAGGAAGTTCAGACAAGAAAGATTAACAAGAAAAAGAAATCTTTAACACTTGACAACTTTTACACAGAGAAAATCCAGACAACCGAGCAAATAGAGGGGGAGAACAAACAAGCATCCGGACCCTCCCAAAATAATAATGAAAACTGGTCACAAGCTCTTGAAAAGTTCAAAACTGAGATGACAAGAAAGATGGAAACGATTTGGTTAGAGAAATGGAAAATAGCTCAAAAAGAAATCAGGCAAGAAAATAACAGTTTAAAAGGCAGAATTTTGCAATTGGAAATTGAGGCTCAGAAATCAAATGAACTGATAAGCAAAGTGAACACCAGAAATGACCAGATTGAAAAGGAAAACCAAAAGATCATAGCCGAAACCAAAAGATAATAGCCGAAAACCAAAAGATCATAGCTGAAAACCAAAAGATTATAGCCGAAAACCAAAAGATTATAGCCGAAAACCAGTCCCTAAAGGCTAGAATTGAGCAATTAGAAGCTAATGATCTCTCAAGACAAAAAGAACAAATAAAACAAAGTCAAAAGACTGAAAAAAAGAAGGAAACATGTAATATCTCAATGAGAGAGTGACAGACCAAGAAAATCAGTCTAGAAGAGACAATTTGAGAATCATTGGTCTTCCAGAAAAACCAGAAATTAATAGAAACCTGGACTCCATACTAAAAGAAATTATTCAGCAAAATTGCCCTGAAGTCCTACAACAAGAGGGCAATATAGACATTGAAAGGATCCATAGATCACCCTCGACACTCGACTTAGAAAAGACAACGCCCAGAAAATAATTGCCAAATTTAAGAGCTTCCAAGTAAAAGAAAAAAATCTTACAAGAAGCCGAAAAGAGCCAATCAAATATCAAGGAGCACCAATCAGGATCACACAGGATCTGGCAGCCTCCACGCTAAAAGACCGCAAGGCTTGGAATATGATATTCAGAAAGGCAAGAGAGCTGGGCCTGTAACCACGGATCAACAACCCATCAAAATTGACTATATACTTCCAGGGGAAAGTATGGGCATTCAACACAATTGAAGATTTCTAAGTATTTGCACAGAAAAGACCAGGGTTAAATGGAAAGTTTGATATCCAACCACAAAAATCGAGAGAAACATGAAGAGGTAAATAAGAAACAGAGGGGAAAGAAAGAAAACTCATAACTTTTAAATTTGCCTTTTTAAGGGCCTCAGTAAGATCTAATTATCTGTATTCCTATGTGGAGAAATGCTATGTATAATTCTCGGTAGTGAACTCTATTCACTATTATAGTATTCACTATTATAGTAATCAGAAGAATAATTCACAGGGAGAGGGTGGAATACTAAATGGTCTAAGATGATATGGGGGGTGGGAAAGAGGTGGGGTGAATAGTAGGGGACACCAAGAGAAACTTGAGTGAATAAGAAAAATAGGATATTATATTACACACAAAGAGGGCATGGGAAGGAGAGGGGACAAATACTATTATAAGAAGGAGAGGAAGAGAGCATTAAGAGGTAATATTTAAACCTTACTCTCAGTGTGTAATCAACCCGGAGAGGGAAGAGTAGCTATACTATCCATTGGGATATAAAACTATTATCTAACCCTACTGAGAAAGTCAGAAGGGATAAACCAAGGGGAACAGGGGAGTGGGGAGGTAAAAAAAAGGGAGGGGAGAAGATGGGGGAGGGAATTCATTAGGCCTTTAAAAACAAAAAGAGGGGAATAATAAGGGAGGGGGTAGAAAGGGAAGTTAGTCAAGGGAGGGGATAAGGGATAGGGTCTTAATAGCAAACCACTGGTCTTAAAGGAAATAGTTTAAGGAGAAGGGAAAGGAATAGGGGAGGATACAAAAATGTCAGCGAAGGCACAACTTATAACTCTGAATGTGAATGGGATGAACTCTCTCAAAAAACGGAAGCAAATAGCAGAGTGGATTAGAAACCAAAATCCTACCATAAGTTGTCTACAAGAAACACATATGAGGTGGGTGGACATACACAAGTTTAAGGTTCAGGGCTTGAGCAAAATCTTTTGGGCATCAAATGAGAAAAAGAAGGCAAGAGTGGCTATTATGATATCTGAAAAAGCCAAAGTAAAAATAGATATGATTAAAAAAGTCAGGGAAGGTCATTACATCCTGATTAAAGGCAGTATAAACAATGAGGAAATAACACTACTCAATATATATGCACCAAATGGTATAGCATCCAAATTCATAAAGGAGAAACTGGCAGAGCTCAAGAAGGAAATAGATAGTAAAACCATAATAGTGGGAGATCTAAATATTCCTCTTTCAAATCTAGATAAATCAAACCAAAAAATAAATAAGAAAGAGGTAAGAGAGAAAATTAGACTTAATTGATATGTGGAGAAAAATAAATAGGGAGAAAAAGGAATACATGTTCTTTTCAGTTGCACATGGTACATTCACAAAGATTGACCATGTAATAGGGCATAGAATCATTGCAAACAAATGCAAAAGAGCAGATATAATAAATGTAACCTTCTCAGATCATAATGCAATAAAAATAATAATTAGTAAGGGCACCTGGATAGGCAAATCAAAAACCAATTGGAAATTAAACAATATGACTCTCCAAAATCAATTTGTCAAAGAAGAAATCATAGAA
>NC_058132.1:604122760-604151997 GCF_016433145.1 Gracilinanus agilis | reverse complement strand
GAAAAAAAAAGAACTTATTTATAAAATTGTACTCTGGGTTTTATAATGTTCATCCAAGAGACAGATAAACATTATCAAATAGTACACATAAGTATAAATACTACAGAAATAGAGATTTCTATTCATTCAGACATTCACTCATCTATAACTCCATTGATCCATTCAATAATAATTGTCTGTTCTGTGGTAAATGGTATGAGCTTCTGAATATTTATAAAGCATTAAAAGGAGATCTGATCCTCTTAAAAAGAATATTACATAATACTATTATATTGGATAATAAGGAAACCTCATCTAGAATTTTGTATATAATATTGGCAAAAGAAGAAAATTGCCAATAAAACTGAAAAAAGAACAAGAGTGAAATGAAATGAATAGAGGTGTAAATTAAGTGTTTAAACATATGCATATACATACATTTAGACATATATATGCATATATGTACCTATTCATTAGGAAACTATAAAAAATGAAATCCTTCTATCTTAAAAAGGTGAGATGGGAATAAAATATGGTGCTTCAAGATGACATAGGATTTAATGAAAGCTGATCAGTTTCTTATCTTTACACAATGTCATAATTTGAGAAATTGAGGGCCATTTGGTGAGATTTATATGAAAACTGCATGAAAAAAGGAAATAATTGCAAATACTGCCTATGTAGTGTTCCTCCTGTATAGTGAACTAAGGTAGTTACATTGGAATGGATGGGAAGAATATTAATAGGCTAATGACCTAAAGACATGTTAAGTAAGAGATCTTTTGTATCTCCATCAAACTAATAATACCTGTTCAGATTCAACAAAAGTGAAGATAAAAAATACTAATCATTTCATGTCAAATTCGTGGAAATCCAGGACTGCTACAGGGATGGGTTAAACTGTCTCCCCCTTTTAAAGAATATATTCAGTCTATATCAAGAATATATCTCTCGGTCTATATCACAAATTAATTACTAAGTTTTAAAATATTAATCTGATATTATAAAAACTATTGATTGATGTGACCAATGAAATGGTAGAGTAATTCCTTTCAGAAAAGCACAAGCAACACGAAAACTACAGGAAAAGTAAATTAAATGTGAGTGTGTGTGTGTATATACTCATATATATATATATATATACATATATATATATATACGTACATGTATGTATATAAATAAGTATATATGTGACAATAAAGTATGAGTAACCGAGTCCTCAAGATTAGAAAACATAAAGACAAGACAAGCTTTAAACCTCATTAAATAACATCAAAGAACTTAAATACTTATATCCCACAGAGCATCTCCAACTCCAAACAAACTCACATACTAGGTATTTTTAGAGTAATGAAATTTGAGGGTTTGTGCCTTTTATTGAAAAGGCACATGAAATCAATAAGAAAATAAAGAATTAAATCATCAAAACAAAAAATTATGTGAAACCATAATGAAAAAATAAAAAAGAATTATTCAATTCTTATTAACTATAATAATATAAATATATATAATATATAAATATATAAATAAATGTATATAAAATTTTAACTAAAATCCTAAAAAAAGACAACAATAATATATTCAAAAAAGTATTCATCATAATCAAGTTTTGTTTACACTAGAAAGGCAAGCCTGTACCAATATTAAAAAAACAATACGATTAATCATATCTAAAACTCAATATCTCAAAACACATAATTATGTAGCTTGGGTAAAATACAATGCTCATTTTTGTTTAAGTGTCAACAAAAATAAATCAAAAATATATCAAAGGCCTAATGCTAACTTAATTTGCAATGGGAAAATAATAGAAGCTTTCCTAGTAAATACTAGAATAAAGCAAGAATGTCCTTTTCCTCCCACTGTCATTTGAAATCATTCCAAGAATGTTAAGAACTGCAATAGAAAAAAGAATGAAAGTTAAAGCATAAATATTGTTAAATAAAAGACCAAATTATTCCTATTTTCTGGTCATACGAGTTTCTTTAGAAAACCCCAGGAGCAAGCATTAAAAAATGATTACAAAATTAGTCATTTCAGTCAAGTTGGATACAAAATAAATCTACAAAATCAACACCCTTTATATATAGCAATAGTTAAATCTAGGAGGAAATAACTATAAAGGACGTCTGAGTCAAAATAACTATAAATTGCATAAAATGTCGTGACTTAAATTACCAAATTATATTCAAGAAATGTCTTTGGGATTATAAAGTATTTTTCAAAGAAATAAATAATTGGAGGACTATTCATTCTTTAAATATAAACTTGAACTATATAATAAAAATAATCATATTATACATCAAACTATCAAGGGAGTTCTTTAGAGATCTAGGCAAAATATTTTTTTTAAAAATTATTTGAAAGGGAGAAGATAGATAGCTTAATGGATTAAAAGCCAGGCCTAGAGATCAGAGCTCTTAGGTCTGATTCTAGCCTCAGATACTTCCTAGCTATGTGACCCTAGGCAAATTCACTTAACCCCCATTGCCTGGCCCTCATTGCTCTTCTACCTTAGAACCAATATGCAGTGTTGATTCTAAGGTAAGGGGTTTTATTTTTTTAATCATTTGAAGAAACAAAAAGCCTGGAATCTCAGAATTACAGAATCATTGAATCACTGAATTTGAGTCAGAAGGATCTTAGCAGCCATCCAATTCAATTCATAAGTGAAAGGATTCCCCACTGTAAACTACACAACAGGTAGTAGTCTATCCTCTACTTGAAGAACTCTAAGGAAGGGGTGTCACACCATCTCTTAAAGCAGTGAATTCTATTTCTGGACAACTTTAATTGTAAGGAAATTTCTCTTAATAGCAAGCTCAAAGCAAGCTTTTTTTTGCATTGTTCTTTGCAATTTCTTCCTGGTTCAGCCTTCTGCTACAAAATAGAATAAATCTAATCTCTCTTGCTTATAGCAGTTTTCAAATATTTTCAGATGGCTATTATACCATTCACTTTCCACTATTTGACTTCTTTTTTCCAGGCTAACCATCCTCAGATCCTTCAGCAGATCTCACCTGATCTAGTCCTTTATTCTCCTGGTTTCCCTACTCTAGGCACTCTCTAGTTTATCAAGGTATTCCCTTAAAAAATATTGCCTAGAACAAAACTAGTTCTAGTTCTAAAGTATTCCTCAGATAAAATCTAATGAGGATATAGTATAGTAAGGCTACCATCTTTCTAATCCTAAAAACTTTACCCTTCATAATGCAGTCCAAAATTCCATGATCTTTTTTGGTTGATACATATTATTATAATGACTAATATAGGATTTGAAATTCACTCATATTTCCTGCTCCTTTTCACAACTGCTGTCTAACCATCATATTCTTATGATGTATATCTCAAAATAAATCTTTTAAAAAGTATGAATAAAGGGAAAATAGAATTTCCCAAATTGAAATTTTATTATAAAGGA
This sequence comes from Gracilinanus agilis, assembly GCF_016433145.1. Lineage (NCBI taxonomy): Eukaryota > Metazoa > Chordata > Mammalia > Didelphimorphia > Didelphidae > Gracilinanus > Gracilinanus agilis. Next base: position 604,148,597 of record NC_058132.1, on the reverse strand, counting down.
GAAATCATGAAAAACGATTATGATTTAATTTTGGTTAGAAAAAAATCAGTAGAATTGACTAGCTATGGAAAAATCAGAAAATAGTCAAGTCCTCAATAAATCAAAGGACATAAATTACTTTGGAAAAAATCCCTATGTGTCAAGAACAGCTGAGGAAACAGAAATTTAGTTTGGTTCTACATCTCACACCATATAATACAAGAGATTCAAAATATTAGCATGACTAGAATAAATAAAGCCACACCATCTCAAAGAGAGAGAGGAAGGGAAGATATATATATATATATATATATATATATATATATATATATATATAAAGAGAAAGAGAGAGACAGAGATAAAGAGACAGAAAGACAAAGACAGAGAATATCAGTTAGCAGTTAGCTTTCATAGTTATGAACGGGGGAGAAATTTCTTAAAAGCAAAAGATAGGGGTAATTCCCCAAAATAAATTAAATAATTCTCTTTGAATGAAATAAAAAATAGCTTTCATAACAAAAAAATTCAATATAACTATAACAAGGAGGGTTCTCTGCTTTCTGCCAAATAGCTTTGAAAAGGGTCTAATTTCCAGAATGCATAGGGAATTAAGGCAAGACCAAGAACCATTTCTGATGCATTTTATTTCATTTGAATAAAATTATACTGTTAATTTTGGGTAATTACCTCTATCCTTTGCTTTTTAAAAATTTCTCTTCCCCACACCAATCATATCAATAAAAAGCAACTGATAAAAAAAAATCAGTCACCTTGAAGTTTCACCTCATGCCCACTAAACTGGCAAATATGACACATATAAAATTAAAAGTTAACATTGGAAAGAAGAGTATGGAAGTCAGGAATTCTAATGCACTGTTGGTAGATCTATGTTTTGGCCCAATCATTTTGAAAAGAAGTCTGGAAGTATGCTTTAAATTACTAAAATGCCTATTCCTTTTGACCCAGAGATTCCAATTAGGTAAATAATATTAAAATGTTTAAAAAAGGAGGAAGATAATTTCCCAATGTACTAAATATTTGCAATTGCACTTTTGTGGTAGCCAAGAAATAGAAACAAAATGGATAGAAATGAAATGGGGAATGGCTAAACAAATTATGATACGCAAATTCAAGAAACACTATTGTACCAAAAGAAATGAGAAATGTGAAAGGAAAGAAGCAGAAAGATGCATATGAGCTACTGCAAAGTCAAGTAAGCAGGAATATTTTCAGTGACTACAATAATGTAAGTAGAAAAGGAAAAAAATGAAGTGGAATAACATGTAATTATAATATCCAAGGCAAAATAGAGAAATTGACTAAATGCATTTACTCCCTTTTTTGCAGAGGTAGGGAACAAGGAATGTGTTAATACTGCATTTATTATTGATGTGCTGATTGATTGACTTTTCCTGAACTGTTCTTTTCTTTTTCTGTTTACAAGGGATGATTCATTCATTTGTTTGGAGAGGGAGGAAAAATACATTCATAAATGAGGGTACTGTTTAAAAAAGCTAAACAAAGATAAGATATTTTAAATTATTAAAAAGGTAGTGATGTGGAGATACAGTTGGTTTTCTGAATTTCTGATAAATACTTGATCCCTTTGAGCCTGTCTTCTTTCATTGGTACGAAGTCTAGATTTCCAGAGGCCAAGCCCATTTTTGCCATTAAAATAATTATTCAAGGAATTCAGTATTTCCATGTTTTTGTATATACATGAAATAGTTTTCCTTTCATGAAGACTAACTGTATAGTAGACATGCAGAGATGGGTCAGTTAAGTAAGATTTAGCTTGGCCTTCTTTTTCAAAGCTTGAACAGAACCCCATGGTCATCTAAGTAGATCTTTACTCTCTAAGAATGTTAATATTTTCTAGATGAGGAAAGAGAAAACTATATTTCTAAATAGATATGTAGATGAATTAGAAAAAAATCAATTTTCTAATGTTTTCTCAGTTAAATTTTAATACCAAAGCAAAGAAAGCTAAAATTTACTCTCTATCTTTTACAAATCTAAGTGCTTCAAAAGAAAAACAACTGCTTGATCACATGGGTTGATGGGGATATAATTGGGGATGTAGACTCTAAAAGATCCCCCAAGTGCAAATATAAGTAATATGGAAATGGGTCTTGATCAATGACACATGTAAAACCCAGTGGAATTGTGCATTGGCTATGGGAGGGGGGTGGGCAAAAGGGAGGGAAAAAACATGAATCATGTAACTATGGAAAAATTTTATTAATCAATAAAATTAAATTAAATATTTTCAAAAAAAAATTCTAAGTGCTTTTACTGTATTAGACCTACACAGAAATTTGTGGAAGGGAGGAAAGCAGGAAAGGTTTGAAGCCAAAAGAAAGGAAATTTTATTCTAAAGAATAAGGAAGAATGAAAAATCTACCCTTATAATTAGATACATAGATATTACCTTGTACAATCATAGGATCGTGCAATTTAATCATATATCTCCAATATCCTCACTGACCAGTTAAACTGGTACCTCAAACTCAATATGTTCAAAAAAGAGAGTTCATTACCTTTCCCACTAAACCTTCTCTATTCCAAACTTCCCTATTACAGTAGTATATTACCATCTTTCCAGTTAACCAAGCATCAACTTTGTTGTTAATCTTGGCTCACTTCACATCACCCATCTGTGAAATAAATCTTGTTCATTCTACTTTCACCACATCCTTTGTATGTGTTCATTTATTTCGACTCATGACAGCTACAACTGTAGTTCGGGTCCTCATCACCTCTCTGGCCTGGTTTCTTGAAAAAGAAACAAAAAAAAAAAACTTTTAACTAGCCTGTTTTCCTCAAGTCTCTCCCTGCTCCACTCTACTCAGAAGCTAAAGTAATTTTTCTAATCCATGTCATGAACTCATGTCAATGAGTTCCAAATATGAAGACTACTATTTGACATTAAAAGCTCTTCATAACCTGGCCTCTTATACTTTATTGCCCTTCTCATCCTCTACAACTGCTACAGTGACCTACTTGTAGCTCCCTTCATATAGTTTTTTTTATCCACCATCTATGTGGATATGGATTTACTTTGATAACCCCCCACTCCAGGAACACCCTTTCTCCTCACCTTTACCTTTTAGTTTCTCTGTCTTCCTTCAAGAATCATCCTTCAAGAAATCACCTTCTGCCAGAGATCTTCCCAGCTGCCCTCAAATACTAATGCCTTCTCTTCTCAGACTACCTAATATCTACTTTCTTTATCTCTTAGATGCATTTAGCTGTTTATATTTTATCTTCACCTTGGACTACATGCTTCTTGAGGGCAGGGACTTTAAAAAATGTTTACACTTTCTTTGTAACCCCAGTATTTAGCACAAAACCTGGCAAAAATAAATGCTTAATAACTGCTTACTGACACACTGACCTACATTTAATCTAGACATTAAGTTCATGTTACAGAAGAGGAGCCAGATGGCACAGTGTAAAGAATATTGGACCTGAAGTTAGGAAGACTGAGTTCAAAAATTGCCTCAGATGAATTATCTAGGTGATCCTGGACAAGTCACTTTACCTCTATTTGCCTCAGTTTTTGAAATAGTCTTCTGTCACAATATGAGCAGTATGGAAATATATATTGTATGAAAGTATGGGTATAACCTATATTAGGCTATTTACTGCCTGGATTTGGTGAGGCTGGGTTGGAGGGAGCAAAAGGAAGGTAAAAGAGAATCTGAACCATAAAAATGTTGGAAAATTTGTCAAAAATAGTTTTTCTATGTAATTGAAAAAAAATTTTAAGTAAAAAAAATTTCTAACTGTATATTGATACTAATATCATTAACTACCTCAAAGGTTTGTTCTGAGGATCAAATTAGATAATATTTGTAAAACATTTAGCATAGTACCTGTAATATTGCAGATGTAAGACTGAATCTTATTCCCTCCCTAAATCTCTTTAAGGTGGGGTAGAGTTCAGGTCTTGAGAGATTAAAGGACTTGCTCTCTAGGTCACATAAATAAGACTAGATGGTTTTAGGCTTAGAAAGATCATAAACATATTCAATATTAGGCACATTTAGGATGTAACCTCAATGCTGGGATTGTTAGAATTTATCTAATTTTGGAAAAAACAAAATTATTTATTCATTTCCCCCTAACATACTTTTCCTAAATAAACAATATTTCTAATAATCAAATTTCTTGGGTTGTTTTTGGTTTGTCATTTAATTCATTTCAAAGCACTGTTTTCTCTCTTCAAGTACCTTATTGCTGAGGAAACAATAATGTTCACTTATGTGAACCTTATCCGCATATGCTGCTTTCGGTCACATCATTTCCACTCTACTAGCAACTATTTTGTTCAAAGGAAAAGGATTTTCACAAGCAAATTTTTTCCAGATAATACTGCTGACAGGATAATTGATTTAGACCTTAAATTGATAATATCACTGTTGCCTTTTGCTAGGATTTTAATTAAAATTTTATATCATTTTCATTAATTATACTGATTAATTTTCTCCATTTCATGTTATGTTAATATATTTTAAAACATCTCTTTAAATCTCACTTCATAGATGAGGAAATTGAGGTTCAGAAAGTTGAATGATATGTTTGAATTCATTCAGGTCATCAATAGTAGATGCAGGATTTAAATCAGTTCCTTTGTGTACCTTTGATGTACATTCTGAGCAGAGACTGCCTTTTGTCTTCTTTGTATCTCTAGCACTTAGCCCACTCCCTCTCATATAGTAGCCACTAAATAAATGCTGATCAAATGACTGACTTTCCCCAACTTCCCCTAGGATTTCAAATGCTATAACTTGAAACTTAATTTACCCATGGGCAGATTGGCAAAAAACCATTCATAGGCGCTTAACCTTCAATAACCACTTTCTGCTTTACTAGATCTAGATCCTCAAAGATCAAAGAAATAAGAAAAAGATCTCTACTTACCAAAACACTTATAAGATCACTTTTTATTACAGGACAGTACTGGAAATTAAAGGGGTGGGGATCACTCAGTGAATGGCTGAACAAACTATGACTATATGAATGTAATGTTGCACTAAAAGAAATAATAAATAAGATAGATTCAAGGATGCCTAAGAAGACTTAGATAAACTGATGCAGAATTATTCAAAAACATCAAGGAGTACCATTTAAACAAAAACAATATCATAAAGAAAAACTGTTTGGAAAGGTTTACAAATTATAATCAGTTCAATGACCAGATATGGCTATTGAAACCCTATTATGAAGTGTTACTGACCTCTTGATTGACAAGTGATAGACCAAGTAATAGAACCAATTAGAAGAATAAAATATACATTTTTGGACATGGCAAATGTATGGATTTGTTTTGCCTGACTACTTATTTCTTTTAAGGATTTTATTTTATAAGTATAGGAAAGCAAGTGTTAGTATTATTTTTAAAAATAAGAATAAAGCATAAAAGAGAGTCATTGAAGCCACCTTAAAAAAGACAGTAGGAAGTTCAAGAGAAATTATAAACAAACAAAAAAGTTTTGAAGGTAATATGCATTTCTTACATATTTTTAAAGTAAGCTGTACATAACAAAGATTTATGGTTTTACCCATATAAACACCTTTTACTATGCTATTTTGAATGGAATTTTTCTCTTGTGAGATTTGCTAAATTCAGAAAAATAATTAAAAATAAAGGATTAGAGGTATCAAGTGATAATATTTGTACAACCCAGTAGAGGCCAAGAAAACAATGTGCAAAGTAACCACAACAATATCAGACAAAAAAAAAATCAAGTGAATTTTGCAAAATTATAAAATAATTTTGGCTCCAAAGAACAGACTTCTGCCCCTCCTTTATGCAAAGATGGGAGGCCCAAAATTATGACACATGTATGTTTTCATATTTTTGTATTGTACTGATTAGCTATGACATTTTTCTCCTTTTTTACTTTTTTTTGCCTTTAACCATGCTATTTCTTATATAAGTGGCTTTCTGGGAGGTGAAAAGAAGAAGCATACTTTGAACATTTTGGGCGATATAACAAAAGATATTAATTAAAAATGTATTGAAATTAAAAAATAATTTGAAAGAATATAAGCTCCCTAAAGGCAGAGAATGTATTGATTTTTGTATTTGCATTTCCACAGTGCAGTGATGTGACTGACAGATAATAAATGTTTAATAATTTCTTTTTATTAATTTGTTCATTCTGCAGAAGCTACCCTTGGACATGGAAACTAGTCCAGTTACAGCAGAGATTCTCCCTCTTTTCTTCAGTACATCTGGGTAACCATCTCCTTGACTGGATTGTAGTTCATCTCTTCATAATAATTGTAGCTTTTTATTCCCTTAACATAAGAGAAACTCACTCTAGTTCCCTTCCTTGCTACATATGTCAAGCAGAGAGATATCCAGAGCCCCATAAATATCTACTTTTCATATTGAACCTAATAAGTTAAGAATTTTCCCTAATAAGAGACTTCCCTCTCTTACAAAATTTCTGTCTCCTCTTGACTCATAACTGCCTCTGAATAAAATAAAACATGTTTATACAGGTTACATAATTGGGGAAGAAGAGTCATCAGTTGTCCTATCAAATAATTACCATTTTGGGCATTTTGTCTCTGAATTCAACTATGACCAAAATAACTAGCTTGCCACCTGCTGATCTGCGCTCCCTCCAGACCTCTCCTCTGGTCAGTGAATGTGGCTGCTGTTTGTGTCATACTGCCTTTTGACCTCAATCTGTTTGAGTCAAGCTATCACTGCCTGCCCATAAATGGTAGAATAAGAGCTCACATTTTTGTATCCCGGTTACACTCATCCCATCTCTGTGGCTTAGATGGCACCAGCAATGCACAGATTAGAAACTGGCAATGAGCAAGGTTAAGAATATTGGCTGGAAGCCAACATCAAATAAGCCTCAAAGCAGGAACTTAAATCCAAGTTCAGAAATCTTAACAGAACAATGTAATACTGCCAGTTTGGAGGGAATTTCTACAGCCACTAATTCCAAGAAACTGCCATTATGTAGTAGGAAGGCACCTTGATTTGGAGATATAGGACATAGGTTTGAATTCTAGCTCTACAAATGTTTATCTTTGGCTAAGTAATTTAACTTCTTTTGGCTTTAATTTCCATCTGGAAAGTGAGTGGAGATGAGAATAGAAGAGCAGAAAAGAAATCTTAATATTCTATCCAATTCTAATAGCTTTCATTCTATATCTTATAACTGTTAGATTCTGTATCTTGTTTGTAGATATCTGTATCTGTAGCTTGTTTGGGACTAATGGTATACCATTTGATTCATGTCTAATTTACTTTTCTCTTGGGGAACAGCTTAAGTATTTGGAAGGTTATCCAGACACGTCTATTTCCAAGAATGTTCTGATATAGAAGAAGCCATTATTTTGGCTGGAGGCTCCAGACCTAAAGCAGGTCATAGGCCAAGTTAGGCCTGGGGCAACTATAGTCTGAATGACTTTTGGAAGTTTAGGTTTACCTAGTCTGGGAAAAAGTCTATTTCTTTTAATGGGCATTTCTACTTACTTTATCCAGCTATATTATTTCTAATTTTTTCATAAGAGTAATAATGGAAGAGAGAAAGAGAGAGGAAATTGGGGAGAAGGAAGGTAGAGAGAGTGAAAAAGAAAGAGTCAAAGAGAGAGAGAGACAGAGAAACTATGAATGAATGGACAAATTTATCATTTATCCATCTAATCAGTCAAGTTGGAGTCAACCCTATAACACCACATAAATTAATCAACAGCAGGAGAAATAACTAAAAATTATTATTATTTGAAATATTAAAATTTTTGTCTAATACCATTTTTACTCTTCTTTCTAATGAGCCCATGGAAACAAAAGGGGAATTGAATATGATGAAAATAAAGAGAAACTGATGAAAGTTTCCCTTTCTTCCAGTCAAAGGGAGAAGTTTAGGAAATAAATGTATTTTTTAATTGCCTAAATTATTGCCCCATCCAACTATTTTATTTTCAGTCACGGAAATGAGAAATAAAAAGACATCTTCCTATTACATTTTCATTATGATTTAAAATTGGGAGAAAAAATATTTCTCAGCAGTAATAGGTAACAAAGATCTGTTACCTTTTATGATTATTTTTTTAAATTTTTATTACTGACATAGTTATAAGATCATCAAAAGTCATAAGATCTCTGCAGGGTGGCAAAATTCCCCTAAAAACCTTAATGGTCACAATCAAACCAACAGTATGAGATGTCTAAATGTGGCACTTTATGATTTTTCATCTCTATCAAGTCTTCTGTCAACTATTGTCATATTGGTAGAGCAGAACTGAATGAATATTAAGTCTCAGTGGCAGCAGAGTGATTCTGACACTAATAATAATCATATTCATGCATATCTTATATTTATATCTCCCTTATTAATTATTTCCTATAACATTTGCATTCTTCATTAACAAAGATAGGAATTTTTTCCTGAAAATCTCCATTTTAAATTAAAGACTTTCAATTATATTCTATTTAATATCTGGTTATAGAGCATTCGTCAGCAAGGAACATTCCCTTTCTGGCACTATTCCAGAGGTCCTCATTAAAGAGGCCAAGATGCCCTAGAAAATCAAAGGAGAACTTAATTTTCTTCTTCATCTCTCAAATATTTGCATTTCTTAGGGTTATATAATGAGGTCTGTATAAGGCTCCAGATTTTGTTCTATGAGATTCCTATGATGAAACCAAAATAAAATGAAGTGACATTTTTGCATTCCAAAACCTCTCATTTTTTTAATTAATTAGCATCCTGTCACTTTATAGCATCCCTGTGATTTTTAGAACTGTTGCTCAAAAAATAGATAAGAAATAGTATGGATGAGAAGAAAAACAGCAAAACCAACTCAAGAAAAGTTGCATGATATCACTGCAATAGAATAAACAAAAATATAGGCAAATAGTATCTCTTTTAAGCTCTCTTTTCCCTTGGTAATGTGATGGATATTTTCATAGGTCATTCTGGAATAGATAAGTACAAACTTTAGTGAAAATATTTCATAAATTATTTAAGTAATAAAAACAGAGGAAAAAAGATTGAATAAAAAAAGGGAAAGAAAAAGAACCGCAAGGCAAGGGAAAAGGAATGCGTGCAGAAGGAAAGTACATTGCATATATTTCTTTTTTCCTACCCTTCTATTCGCATAGATCTAACCATGTGACTTTTCTGTTCAAAATACTCCAGAGGCTCCCTATTGATTCTAAGGGAAAATATAAACTCTTCTATTTATCTTTGAAAAGAACTTACAACTTTGCCCCCAACACCTTTCCAATGTCAATGGACACCAACTTCCATCTGTTCCTCAAAAAGGACATGCATTTTCCCATTTCTTTGACAATTGCACTGAACATGCCTCATGGCTGGAAAGCATTTTCCTAACCTCCTACTCAAAAAATATCTTTTTTCCTTCAAGACTCAGTCCAAGCACCATCTTCAACATAAAGCCCTTCCTGACATTTGAGTGCCTTCTATTCTAAACTTCCCTATTTACTTTTTATGTATTCACTTCAAATTTATTCTGTATATGTTTATATATGCACTTTCTATCTCCTCCAATAAGAAGGTAAGTTTCTGAAGTGTAAGGATTTTTTCATTCTTTGAATTTGTATGCTCAGAATCTATTGTAAGGCCTGGCACTCAGTAGGTACTTAATGAATTGTTGGAAATGATGGCTGGATCGCTTCTTGAACTTTTGGCTAAGATTAAGTATAAATGATGTCTGGAAAACCAGCTATGGGTGAGAAAGTGTTTTCAGATTACATATTATATAATTTCTCCTGGTTTTCACAAAGTTTAGGTTTAGTGTGTGTAGAGTTTTGTTTGATAAAGTGAGTATCTATCCTCCCATAGTAGGTCAAGTTCTGCCATGGTATCACAGAAATGCAATCATTCCATTTTAAAAGCATCTTATGATGCTAGATTTTGAGATGGAAAAAACCTAAAAATTGATATAATCCAAACTTCAGTATTTCAGAGGAAGATGATAAGGACAACTGAAGGAGGTGATGCCCAAGGTTGCACAGGAAGTAGCAGGAAGAATCAAGATTTGCATTCAGGTTTTCTGACTCAGGTTCTAGAGTTATGTCCAAAAATCTAAGTTTCATTCTTTCCCACCCCCTCTTCCACTCTTCCCACTACCCTAAGAAGGTAGGTAATATTATATACATTGTATATATATAAATATATAAAAATATATATTTATATAATACATATTTCCCTGTTTGTGATATTGTGAAACAAGACATATATTCCTTACATTAGAGAGACATTCATAGAGGAAATCAACTAAATGGCATGTTTTGATCTGCATTTCATTTCCACAGTGGAAGATATGCTTTTTTGTAATGAGTCTCTTGGAGCTATCCTGGATCCTTGCCTTGTTGACAATAGTTGTCATTCACAGTTGATCATTATACTTTATGGTTGTTAGTATCCAGAGGGGTGGATACTAGTTAGATCCAGAGTTAGTATCCAACACTCTGGTTCTTCTCCCTTCACTTTGTACCACTTCATATAAATATTTCCAGAGTTTTTTGTAATCATATTATTTGACATTTCTTTTGGCATAATAGTCTTCCACTATAATCATATACCACAGCTTATTCAGTCATTTTCCAATTGATAGATTCCCTTTAGTTTCCACTATGTTTGCACCACAAAAAGAGTTGCTATAAATATTATAGAATATATAGTTTCTTTTCCTTTTTCCTTGTTCATCTTAGGAAATAAACCTGTACAATCGTGAACTTCTGGGTAGTCTACATGTGTCTTTTTCATTTCTTGATCTCAAACTATATGTTTGGATGTATTTTTGCCATCTTCCCTTGTCCTCAACTTTCTGAAATTATAGAGTTGCCAAGGTATATATTGACTTAATTTAGAGAAGCTTGTCAGGCTCTTAACAGAATTTCTCCATTTCATCATCTGCAGCAGTTGTTGGTACATAAGCTGTAATTATTTTTGTGGTGTTCTGTTTGTTTAAGCTCATTGTCAGCACCGTAGGGCAAGATGCCCAAGAACTCAATGAAATCATATTTCTCGTTGCCTTTGGGTAGAAAATGAAACTAATTTTGCAAACCTGTCAATCATCTTTCCACCTAACTACAACTTCTTTGTGTCGTCTGGATTTATTTACAGCAAGAATTTCAATAAAGATGTGATTTAATTCCATTAGAAGTGCATCATTGACTTGAGTATCAGATAAATATTATACATTAAACACAGTTGGTGGAGCTATGAAGTGATACAACTATTCTAGAGAGCATTGTTAAGCAATGTCCAAATGAAACTGCATACCTTTTGAGCAAGCAGTAATACCATTGCTAGGTCTGGACCCCAAAGAGATTAACAATAGTGGAAAAAGATCTACTTGTACAAAAATATTTATAGCACCTTTTTTGTGGTGGCAAATAATCAGAAACTGAAGGGATGCCCATCACTTGCGCAATGGTTGAACAAATTGTGGAATGAGTTTGGAATGGAATACTATTGTGCCATAAGAAATAACAAACAAGATAATCACCAAAAAATCTGGAAAGACTTGAAGTGACACAAAGTAGAGTGAGCAGAACTAGGAGAATGTTGTACACCAATAATGACAATAATGTGAAATGGTCAACTGTGCATGATTTAACTATTATCAGCAATGCAAGGATCCAAGAAAAACTGAAGGTAATCATGACAAAAAAAGACTATCTATAACAATATAGGGAATTGACAGAGTCCCAATGCAGATTGAATCATTCCAATCTTCACTTTATTTCCTCCATGAATTTTTCTCTTGTTTGAGTGATATGTGTCTTCTTTTACAACATGAGAAACATGGAAATATGCATAGCATGATAGCACAATGTACAATCTATATTATACTTGCTGCCATCTTGGGGTGGGGGAGAAGAACATGGATCACAAAATGTCAGAAATATCCACATATAATAAGGAAAAATGTAAATTAAAAATAAAACAAAAACAAAATAATTAAAAATAAAATTAAAATTAAAATTAAAAATAAAAATAAAACAAATAAAACAAAAATAAAAATAAAAACAAAAAAATCATACATTAAGAGGGCCAACATTTAAATTAATGTCAATGGTTTAAGAGCTGTATGGTTGTTAATAGATCACTCTCTTTTTCACAGCTATGTCACTGTAATTACATATAATTCAGTTGATAAAGTATATATGTATATAAGGACTAACTTGCTAAATATAAAAAGGCAGGAGGACTCATCACCAGGATGTTGGCCAACTCGTGGGAAATGAGGAATTCTTTGGATACAGTTACCTATGAAAGATAAAAATATAAAATAGACATTCAGTCTTGTATAGCTTCTTTTTGCTTTCACAGTGACATTGGTGAATGATGAAAAATGAGGCAGAGTGTGTTTAGAAACATACAGTTCTTGGACCATATATAAACTTGAATTTAATTATTGCATTCTTAAGGTGGGCTTCTAGGTGGTACAATGTATAGAGTGCCAATCCTGGAAGACCTGAGTTCAAATCTGATCTCAGACAGTAGTTGTGTGACCCTAGACAAATGATTTAATCCTCTTTGGCTTGGTTTCTTCATCTATAAAATAAGCTAGAGAAAGAGATAGCAAACCATGTTAGTATCTTTGCCAAGAAAACCTCAAACAGGATCAAGAAGAATCAGACTCGGCAACAATCAAAATTCTTAAGACATGATATTTGACTGATAACAACCAGGTCAATAATATACTCCAAAAAGATCTATAACTACACAGGAAGGACAATACTCGATGCTTCTTCAGCTTGGTAGGACTTGCTAGACCTCCTCTGGAATAGTCTTCAAGAATCAAAAGTCACTTCTATATTTACAATAAGGCATAGAGGTAAACTTGTATGAAAGACTGGAATAATGTAACGCAAAAAACAGGAAATACATATTCACTTCAGTTATGTTCCAGGTTGTAGAAGCTGTCCTGTACAGTCAAAAAAGAAAAAGATAACAAAGTGCTCCAAATGCTCCTATTGCTATATTACTAAATTGATGGCAGCAAGCACCAAATACACTTTTTTCTTTCCCAGCCCTCATATCTAATAAATTGCCAAATCTTGTTGGTTCCACATTCACAAAATATTTTGTATTCATTCCTTTCTCTCCATAAATTCATTAACCCCCCAAGTTTAAGCCTTCATTACCTCTTCTTTGGTTTATGATCAGAGTCTACCAACTTCTCTCCCTACCTGAAGTCCCTGGCTACTACAATATATCTTTTACACTGCTGCCAAAGCAATATTCCTAAGCCCCACCATATAATTATTTAATAAACTCTGATGTCTTCATATTACCCTTAGGGTTAAATACAACCACCCCCACTTTGGCATTTAAGATTCTTTATTACAATGTATCTTTTCAGCTCATATAAATTTTATTTTTTATACAGTCTTTCATCCAATAAAACTGTCCCTATAGCTAATTCTCACTCCATTTCCCACCTCCCTGTCTTGATACATTATTGTTCTTTATTCCTGGAACACAATCTGTCCTCACTTTTAGAATCTTCTTTTCTCCAGAGTTCAAGTCAAGTATTACAAAGCCCTTTTCTAATTTCCATTTCCTAAACACTATTTTGCATAAATTTTGTGTTTATTTTTACATGTACGTGTTGACTTCTTTGAAATGCAGTTGGACACACGTAGTCCATAAAATTAGCATGTTGACCTGTATATCTCAGAGAGATAATAGAGATAGACAACGAGCTGGGCGCAGAATTGAATAAAAGGTAAGATGAAATCAGTTAGATGGTTATAACATTCTTTAAATATTTTCAATCTACTTAAGTAATGACCCAAAAAAACCTTTTATACACACATTCTCCCAGTAATATCTATGGAACAAGATTTCTGAAGAAACTTAATTGCAAATAACCAAAAGGACAATGGAAGGAAAAACCAAGGACATAAATAAGCAATAGTACATTATTAAAAATTAAAAATGGCATTAAAGATATCATTAGAGATGTGTTACTGGAAAACCAAGCATCCTGTTCGTATTTTGTGAAAGACAGAACACACATATGATTCAAATGGTTCACAGATATTCCTGAGACAGTAAAATAATGGAAGGAGACACCAGAACACAAGGTAGATCCTCAAAAGATTTATTAGTTCAATTTAACAACCACTTGGTAAGGACTATATGCTCTACTAGTATTCCTCCCCTCAATGGGTTTCAATTATCCTAGAGAAGGGGGAAGAACCCAAACATAGATAATTAAATTGAAGATAATTTGAAAAGACAGAGAACACTAAATCCTGGACGATCAGAGAAAACTTCTTATTAGAGGTGGCACCTGAGCTGAGCTTGAAGAAAAGTAGGAATTCTAATAGCTAGAGATGAGAAGGGAAAAGACAACAAGAAGATAAAAAGATGAAGTATGGTAGTAATTTCTATTAATTAAGTTAATTCCTTCACAGATTAAATCCTAAATCCATCAGAGTAGATTGGCTCAAACACTTAGTAATATACCAAATGAGAAGTATGTGAATATAGATTCTGATTCCCATCTAGCCTTTTCACAGATTTTTGAATGATGAAGAAGAAGAAAGCAAAAAGAAGAAAGAAGAAAGAAAGAAGAAAGAAGAAAGAAGAAAGAAGAAAGAAGAAGAAGAAGAAGGAGAAGGAGAAGGAGAAGGAGAAGGAGAAGGAGAAGGAGAAGGAGAAGGAGAAGGAGAAGGAGAAGGAGAAGGAGAAGGAGAAGGAGAAGGAGAAGGAGAAGGAGAAGGAGAAGGAGAAGGAGAAGGAGAAGGAGAAGGAGAAGGAGAAGGAGAAGGAGAAGGAGAAGGAGAAGGAGAAGGAGAAGGAGAAGGAGAAGGAGAAGGAGAAGGAGAAGGAGAAGGAGAAGGAGAAGGAGAAGGAGAAGGAGAAGGAGAAGGAGAAGGAGAAGGAGAAGGAGAAGGAGAAGGAGAAGGAGAAGGAGAAGGAGAAGGAGAAGGAGAAGGAGAAGGAGAAGGAGAAGGAGAAGGAGAAGGAGAAGGAGAAGGAGAAGGAGAAGGAGAAGGAGAAGGAGAAGGAGAAGGAGAAGGAGAAGGAGAAGGAGAAGGAGAAGGAGAAGGAGAAGGAGAAGGAGNAGAAGAAGGAAGAAGAAGAAGAAGTAGTAATTTCATCAAGGCAATATCTTCAAATGCAAAAGACAGTCCCAAACACTTACTACTTTTCACAATAGCTGGAGACTGTATTATTCAGGTATTTCTCTGAAATGTCAAACACTAATCAATGTCTAATTTTACTCAGTCACAGCAGTAGAGACCCCACATAACAAGAGAGATAAAACAGACACTTGAATAGTACAATTAACTTGAGGTGCTTTGAAAGTCACTTCCTTTCCACTGGTAAGCTCACATTCACTCTAAACTTACTCCCTATTAGATAAAAAAAGACAGAGCCAAAGATTGTTGGATAGTCATTGTTAAAATATTATATTACCTGGGGAAGTGTGGAACCCATCTTCCATTAGCACAGCAATGTCTTTCGTCATACTAGGTTAGATTAATTCACTAGATAATGATCATATTGGAAAATGACTGCATCAAATCTAAGGACAATGACATTTGAAAGGATGGAGGAAGAGAACAAATATATATTAAGTGCTTACTATGTGCCAGGAACTGTGCTGAGCTTATATTTTACAGATATTATTTGGTCCTCACAACAACACTAGGAAGTAGGTGCTATTATTTTCCCTCATTTTACAGTTGAGGAAACTGAGGCAGAGGATAAGAGATTTGCCTAGGGTCACACAGCTAGAAAGTGACTAAGGCCAGATTTGAACAAAAGTTTTCCTAACTCCAGGATCAGTGTTCAATCCACCATGTCACCTAGCTGTCAGGCAGATGGGTAAGTGATGGAAGTCCAGAGCACAGGATGATTCTCAAGAAGTAGGGATCATAATTTGAAAGCACCATGTGACTGAAGGGGGAAAGGTACTAAAAGTCACCCCCAAAAGGAGTGGGGGGAAGATAAACTTCTTTCGTAGTACAGTGAATTGAGTATCAGTGGTAATCAGCTTTTTCTGAAGGAGTCAACAGCTAGCAACCAAGCATGGCTAACATGTCCTCAAAATTATGCACACTTTCTAATCTAAACAATGACTCTAATACTAAGCTAAGCCCAAGCTCTCACAACAAGCACTCTCAATTTCACAGGATTTGGGTGTCCTCCATATTTCCAGCAGACTACAGCTTACTCAAGAGTCTTCCTAAGAAAAGAGCAGGCTACTTTGGGGTAACACTTAACATTTTAGAGCGTGTATCCATTTAGCCACCCACCATTGTTCTCTTAGTTAATTTTTTACAGTTTTGACAGATCAACAATAAGATTATTGAAATGGAATTAATTTTCAAATCACTAATTTTGTCAGGGTTTAATGAATGTGTTCCATGGGTGCCTATCCCCCATTGTTCACATGGAATGCAAGTAAAGAAAAATGATTTAAATTCTGCAATTACTTAACATGCCAATTAAAACACATTAGAAATGAGGTCAGAATTTAAAGACAGCTAAGAGGTAGAGTGGATAAAACCCAGTCAAGAGGAATTGAGTTCCAGATTTTCCTGACACTTACCCAGGGAGGTCCTGGGTGCAAATCTGACCTCAAATACTTCCTAGCCATGTGGCCCTGGGCAAATCACTTAACCTCAATTATCTAACCCTTATTTCTCTTCTGCCTTAAAGCCGATACTTAATATCAATTCTAAAACAGAAGGTAAGATTTTAAAAATAAATAATAGCATCTATCTTACAGAGTGATTGTGAGAAACAGAAAGGTTACATTTCCTTACTGTTTTACGAACCTTGAAGCACTACAGAAATGTGATTTTTTAGTATTTTAGAGCTCTGGACCAAAGTCTATTAACAAGTACAATAATGTACATCAAGCACTTTACAAACCTTAAAGCACTATATAAATGCTAACTATTACTATTATTATCACTATTAGTTTCAGAATATGAATTGGTAGAGTTCCCTACACCAGTGAAATCATATACCCAATAAAAGAAGAAAAAGGTAACATTTCAAAACCGGTTTCATAAAAGAAACCAAACCAACATGTCAATCCACATATCACTGTCAGTCAGTCAACAAGAATTTGTGAAGTATCTATTATATGTCAGACATAGAGGAGAAAAAACCCTACTCTTAAGGAACCCTATATAGTGGGGAGATACTAGGCAAATAGCTATGGTAAACAATATATATGCAGGATACACTAAAGAGCATCAGCAGGGGAAAGTCACTAGCTTTAAGAGGAAACAGGAAAGATTTTCTGAGAAAGTGAAATACTGCAGTATTTTACTTACAGTATCAAAATGGACTTTATTTCTGATTTTTAAAGTGGCCAATGAAAACAATGACTCAAATACTTCTGAGCATTTCCATGTGAAGTAAAATATAATTAGCCATGTACAGTAGAGTCTTGAGTTGATATTATTCACTTAGATCAATTATGAGATATTTTTTGACCTGGTTCCAGATTTATGGGACAAATGAAAAGGTAAAACAGGATGTTCTCTTGTTCAGAAGCAGCACAGATACAGGTTTGTTAGACTGAGGCAATCTGGGAGCATCTCCCTTTGATCTTTCCAGTAGTGCTGCATGGAAGAAGATTGTCAATGAAAGAGTGACTGAGCCAAGAAAAATCGACCAGTTGGATCAATTACTGTACCCCCTTTTAATTCTCTTTCACTTCCTAGGGGTAAGAAATGTGCTTCCAAATGGTCAAGTGTATCTATTTTAGGCTTCAGTATTTGAATTGGAAATCCACTTGGTATTGATTGGACCTACTTAAAATAGCCTCTCTGTCTGCAGGAATGGAAGAGTTAAAGTAGTTTGTGGTATTGAGAAATCCAGCCCTTACCATATGGTAGCTAGTTCTCGTGAGGAATTTTCTATCTCTTTGAGATTTTGATTATGAGCAGAGCTCTAATCATTCTCCCTCCTGGAGCACACATCACAGAGCACAACTAGGGCACGCAGAAGTAATGGTATCCTCAAATCACAGTATTAAGACAAATTTAGTTGGGGTTGGGTGAAGCCCAAGGAAAATATCTTAGTCCTCAGCATAAAGATCCTGTAGGGGAAGAAAGAGCAGCTAAGCTAGGTGGAACACTGGATAGAGCAGTTTTTCAGTATGGATATAATGCAGAGCCTGGAGTTAGGAAGAAATAATCTCCCTGAGTGCAAATCTGGCCTCAGACATTTACTAGCTGTGTGACCATGGGCAAGTTCCTTTTCCTCTTTGCCTCAGTTTCTTCATCCATAAAATGAGCTGGAGAAGGAAATGGCAAACCCCTCCAGTATCTTTGCAAAGAAAATCCCAAATAGATCACAGAGAATTGGATATGACTGGAACAATTGAACAACAATAAGCTAAAGGCAGTCCTGGACACCGACTCAATCAGAGACACTGGGATGTTGTCAATGAATAGCATCTCTGGGGAGGAATCCCAGCTCACCAGAAGGTCACTGATGGGAGACAGAACTAAAATGGACCGGTCCAGGAAGGAACTTACTGGACAAATACTGTCAACATCCTATAATGTTATTCTTAAATATTATCTTCTGCTTTGAATTGATACTAAGTATTGGTTCCAAGGCAGAAGAGTGGAAAGGTAATTGGCATTAACTTGCCCAGGATCACACATCTAGAAAGTGTCTGAGGTCAGATTTAAACCCCAAACCTCCCATCTCCAGGTCTGGGGCTCTATCCACTGAGGCATCTAGTTGCCCCTTTTTTTTGTCCTATAAATATCATATCCTTGAGGAAAGCTTGAGTTGCTTCACACTAGTTACATCTGCCACTGAGTATGGGTTCTAAATGAACTATACAAAGAAATCAATAAAAGTTTTGTTTGTTTTGATTTTCTAAGGACTTTGAGTGAGACATTGTACAATGACTGAAAAAAATTTTCAGCTTCTTTTTAATAGAACCTTTAATAGACTCCATACTAAATGGCAAAAAACAAACAAACAAACCTAGCATTGAGTAATTTGGGCTTTCACCCAAAAGACTGAAATTTATAAAGCACTGATAGTACTTGTCAACTGAGCTACTTTCTGGCCTGTTTCAACCTTAATTCATCCCCTATCTTTGACCCAAACTAAAGTTGCCAATGTCATAGAAAGCAAGGAGGCTAGGTTAGATACAAAATACGTAAGTGAACTGTTTTATTAGCTTTCCAGGTTTATTTCAATCACATACTGTCTTAGTATATATTTTTCCAAGAAATAATTTATTCTATAATCCTGTCTACACTGGTCCATACATATCAGAATTCTAGTCCATGACTGATTCGTAAAAATTACTAGCACTTATTGTTCAGAATCTTATGTTCAGAATCTTCTTATATAATTTACATTACAAATGAGAATTCCTTAAAAGGTCAGGGATAGCATGTATACTAAGAGAAATTAATCATATGAAGAAATGTTAGGCAAATCAATATGAAGGAAAGGTGAGACAAAACATGGACTTATATAGATTGCAAAAACTTTTTGGAATAAACCAACTGGATCTTTGGTCAGAGATAAGTGGAAACAGAGAGCACAAGTTTATAAATTCTGAGATAGAGTTGTTCTATAGTCTCACCATAGAGAGCAATTATGGAATTCAGTGAATTTCATTAAAATTAATAATTATACAAATACCCAACACTGCTTAATAATTATAGTATACACCATACATAAAAGTTCTTGAGATTTTTTCCCAAAAAAACTTTTAAATTACTTTTCATTTGTTATTACTTTTTAATATTTTTGTATTTTATATTTTTAAATTTGTATAAAAATAATAATAATAAATATAATATGTAGTGATTGTTATTAATTACTATTAAGTATAATTTTAAATTAAATACAAATTAATGCTTAAATATTATGCTTAAGTATTCCTTTGTGGTTATCATAAAGCATAACTAGTAGTCTTTTCTGACACATAATTGTAAAAGATTCTAAGACCACATATTGATCAGTTCTGATAAATTTCTTTGTGTCTAAAAACATGACCAGATCTCCACTATTCTTAATTTTTTAAAAAAACTTCCTTTTTTCCACTATCCTATTATATAATCTCTCTCTCTCTCTCTCTCTCTCTCTCTCTCTCTCTCTCTCTCTCTCTCTCTCTCTCTCTCTCTCTCTCTCTCTCTNTTTAAAAAAACTTCCTTTTTTCCACAATCCTATTATATAATCTCTCTCTCTCTCTCTCTCTCTCTCTCTCTCTCTCTCTCTCTCTCTCTCATACACACATACACACACAGAGAGAGACTCACACACATAACTCTCCCCATTACTAAACTTCTATTCTACAATTTATGTTTCACTTCTTTTATATCCAGTCACTCCTTAATTCCCCTTAACTGGCTTCTGGGACTCTAATGAAAATGTACTCTACAGAGTCATCATTAAATTACTACTTACTAGTAGCAATATTTTTCAGTAATAATACTTAATGATCAGTAGCAATACCTAATAAATATTTATCTCCCTGTCTTTTCTCCAATATTTAACACAATCAAATAACAGTGGTCATCCCTTCCTCTGACTTCCATCAGTTCTTCTCATACTTTTCTGTCCACTCCTTGGTCTTTGTTGATGCTTTTTGACAAGCTTGCTTCATAGTATTCCCTGTCACATGTCCTTCCCTTTATAGTACTTTTGTAGCTCCCAACTTTTACATCTTGTATGGACTCTCCAATAGCACCTTCACTGCTGTTGAAATCATTCTTCTTTATTCTCATCTAAAAGTGAACTTTCCTTCCTTGAATCTTTCAGGATACTCTATTTGACTTTTATTATGAATTGAATCATAATTGTATAATGGAATTTTTAAATCCCCTATTGCAATAGAAAAGTTAATTCTTTGAGAGAAATGACTGTATTATTTTTCTTCTTTATAAGCCTTACACCTTGAAAAATGCCACACACATAAAAATGCTTAGTAAATATTTATTGAATGGAGTTGAATTAAAGTCCAGCCTAATAATTACATTAATTATTTTTGTTCATCAATTTCATATCTCCTATATTGCATGCTGGAGTAGTCCTACTACCACGCTAAGAATTACCCTTGGGAACATAGAAGGTAGCCATAGTATCTGGTTTCTGGGATTGAGTCCCAATAGCAGTGACAAATCCTACAAGAGGGCAACAAAAATCTAAATTCAGTCACCATGTCAAAGAATAGACAGATGGAAAAATCCCATAGGTACAAACTAAAAGGGCACTAAAAGGGAAATTATAGAGTGATGAAAGTAACTATGGACACCATCCAGGAAACTGAAAAGGGATGCAATGCATCTTGGCTCAGTGAACCTCCCTCAACTTTCCACCAAATCTAGTTATAGCTATGCTCCAGTTCAGGGCTGGTTTCTTCCTCTTCTTTTAAGCTAATGGATATAGCTCTGGTGATTCATCCCCACAGTTCTGCTTAGCTCCACTCGGTCATGACACAGATGTCTGCTCAAATGATCATTACTTTCCTGCCTCATTGACAGTCAGCTGGTTCAACTGCTATTCCTCTCTATAGGCAAACATAGGCATGACATGTAAGGTGATTTATAAAGAACCCACAGATAATATGTGTGAGTCTTCATAATATTGAGGATTAAAGGGAATAGGAGAAGACAGAACATGCTAATCTCTAGAGTTCTCTTCCTATTCTATTTGGACATCTCAAATTATCTTTAGGACACTGAACAAGAAAGAGGTTTTGTTCCATTGATTTTGATATCTACCTCCTGCTGCTCATTTGAATTTCCATTAAGCTCTTTTTTTAAATCATTGATTATGTAATTAGAAGCCTCAGAGACTAAAATCTATTTAAAAAATAAATAAAAAAGGGAAATATTCAGCCAAATCCCACTTATTCCATTATTTTCCTCTCTTAAAATTTCCTATCTCTGGAAGGGCAGAGCCAAGATGTCAGCATGGCAGCAGGATCCTTCTGAATCTCTTTCCAATCAATCATTACAAAGCATCTCAAAAGGACAGAAATCACATTTGGACAAGCAAAGGGGCTACTGCACTCGAGTCAGAGTGAGAGCAGGGCAATCTCTAAATTCTCAGTGGCTGGTTGAAAGCACCACAGACTTACCCCTGAGGGCAGTGCAAGGCTTTGGCAGTGAAACTTGAGACCTGAAGGTGACAAGTGCAGAGCCTAGGCAGCAGAACCCAGAGCTTGAACAGAAACAAGGCTGTATACAGCCTAGACATCAGGGGAAGGAAAGATATCCTCAGGACAAAACTCTTTAAAGTACTCTACACAAGGAACATCATATTAGCAGTCCTCATTTGAGCTTCTGGCTAGGAGGGAAAGATACTACCAAGGCAAAGCCCTGCAAGACAGAAGCTAAGAAAGTTATCAACATTCAGGAATACCAATCAACTGTTGGCAAAAAGAATAAGCAGCAAAAAAGCTCTTGACCCTGGATAATTTCTATGGAGAGAAAGACCAAAATACAGAAGCAACAGCAAAGAGTGACAAACAAGAAAACACATTCAAACTTTCCCCAAAAAAATGGAAATTGGTCATAACCTCTCAAGGAATTCAAAAAGAAGTTCGAGAACTAAGTAATAAAGAAGAAAAATGAGAAGAAAAGAGGGAAAAATAAATGAAAGTAATACAAAAAAGAAAATAACAGCTTAAAAGACAAAATTACCCATACGGAAAAAGAGGCACAGAAATCAAGTGAACTAACAAGCAAATTGGAAACCAGAATTGACCTGTTAGAAGCCATGAAAAGCAGGATAGGCCAAAATGAAAATGAAAATCAAAAGATCATAGCTGAAAATCAGTTATTAAAGACTAGAATTGGGCAAGTAGAAGCTAATGATATAACAAAACAGCAATAATAATAAAGCAAAAGAAGGAAAAAATAGAAGAAAACATGAAATATCTCATTGAAAAGACAACCTGAAAAACAGATCCAGGAGAGACAATTTGAAAATTATTGGTCCACCTGAAAACCTGGCACAAAATAAAAGTCTTGAAATCACATAACAAGAAATTATAAGAAATCTGAGAAAATTGCCCTGATATTCTTGAACAAGTGGACAAAATAGGCATTGAAAGAATTCATAAATCACCTCCTACATTAAATCCCCAAAAGACAACCCCTAGGAAAATTATAGCCAAATTCAAGAGCTTCCAGGCGAAGGAGAAAATATTGCAAGTGGTCAGAAAGAAACAATTCAGATATCAAGGAGCCCCAGTCAGGATTACACAGGATCTGGAAGCCTCCACACTAAAGGACCGCAAGACTTGGAATATGATATGCAGGAAGGCACAAGAATTGAGTCTTCAACCAAGAATCACCTAACCATCAAACCATCTATATACTTTCAGGGGAAAGCATGGGTAGTTAACAAAATAGAAGATTCCCTAGCATTCCTAAAGAAAAGACCAGAACTAAATGGAAAATCTGATGTCCAAACAGAAAATTCAAGAGAACCAAAAAAAGGTAAACGAGAAAGAGGGAGAAAAAATTTAAGGGCTTCAGGAAGTTAAAATTAATTATATTCCTATTGAAATATGATATATTTAACTCTTAAAATCATTTTCATTATCATAGTAGATAGAAGAATTCTTCATAGGCAGAGGGTGTGGTAAAGTTGTTCAAGATGATATGTAAAAAAATGGGGGTACAGGGCAGCTGGGTAGCTCAGTGGATTGAGAGCCAGGCCTAGAGACAAGAGGTCCTAGGTTCAAATCCAGCCTCAGACACTTCCCAGTTGTGTGACCCTGGGCAAGTCACTTGACCCCCATTGCCTACCCTTGCCAATCTTCCACCTATAAGTCAATACACAGAAGTTAAGGGTTTAAAAAAATTTTTTTAAATGGGGGTACAAAAAAAGGAGGATGGTACTAAAAGAAACTTAAAGATGAAAAATAGGATAAATTATACCACATAAAGTGGCACATGGTGTGGGAAGAATACTATTATAAGAAGGGGAGGAAGATAGTGGTAATAGGTAATACTTAAACCTTACTCTCAGTGGAATCAGTTCTGAGAAGGAAGAACAGCTAGATCTTTGGGGCTATAGAATTCTATCATACCCTACAGGGAAATTGAGAGTGAATAATTAAGGGGGGAAAGTAGGAGGGTATATTAAAAGGTAGGGGAAGGTTGGGGGAGGGTGATTAATAGACCTTAAAGAGAAATAAGAGGGGAATAAGAAGGGAGGGGTGGGAAGGAAAGTAAAATAAAGGTGGGGTAAGGAGAACTGATTAAAAGCAAAACACATGTAGAAGGAAATAGTGAAAGAAGAAAGGGCAGGACTAAAAGAGGAAATCAAAATGATGGAGAATACAGAGGTGGTAGTCATAATTCTAAATGTGAATAGAATGAACTCACCCATAAAACAGAAACAGATAGCAGAGTGGATTAAAAACCAAAATCCTAACATATGTTGTCTACACATGACGCAGATAGCACACACAGGCTAAAGGTAAGAGGCTGGAGTGGAATTTATTGGGTATCAACTGAGAAAAAGAAAGCAGGGGTTGCAATCATGATTTCTGACAAAGCCAAAGTAAAAATAGTTGTGATTAAAAGAGATAAGAAAGGTAATTACATCCTGATAAAAGGCAGTATAGAAAATGAAGAAATATCAATATTATAAGAAATAAAATGGATATAAAAGGATAGATTTAAAAAAATATTAGGGTATTAAAATATTTATTGGTAACCATTAGAAAAATGAAGCCACGTGCCATGTTAAGAGTCAGATTGAAAAACCCACCATTACCTCCACCACCATGCTGTTTCAACTGGAAAAGAGAGAGAGCAAGCCCAACCACTCATTTTTAATCTCTGGTCTACGTCATTACATAACTGCCTACATCATTACATAAGCCAGGAACCATGGGAAATGTAGTTTGAAAGACCCCTAAAGTTTAGATGAGAGACCTCAAAATTTCAATTACATATTCCACACTGAAGAGCCAAGAGAGACTGGTCTCCCTGAAGGCTCTTGTAAACATTACTAACTTTTAAATTACAGAAATTTTGGGGATAAAAAGAAAAGAGGACAAAGTCAATGATTCAATGATTACTAGGCTCATTGACAAAAAGCCAATTAGGGGGAAGTCCCCTTTGGCATAACAGTGTACCTTCAAAACAAATGCATTCAACTCCCCATAGTTCAATCAACTGCATCCCAGTTTGTTTTGGTTCTTCTTTATGCAGTGTTGGTTCTTCAGGCATCTTCATGGTGCCTTCTCCAAACAGGTTCATTGTCTGGATTCTGGGGAGATGACAAATTTCTTATCTTGAAATTACTCTCAAAAGAATTTAAACTTTACCTTATAGATTATAATACATACATTCTGATTATAAAACATACATGCTCCCCTGAGAAAAATCAATTACACATTCCCCTCTGAAGAGGATTAAGGCCAACATCTAGATCAACTAAGGATACATGGCTGAGTTGTGGGGTTGTATGAATAAATTGGCAAAAGAAATTTTAAAAGATCAAAAAATCCAAATAAAAGAGAAAAAATAACTTGTGAATGAAATGCAAAATGTCAAAGTCTTATGTGCAAAAATGTAAGGAAAAATAAACTTATAATAGGTCCTTGAATCAAAGCCCAATTAAAGTGATTTAAGCAATTGTGCAATTACCCATTCAGTAGCCACGATTACAGAAAGTTGCCACACTTATAAGAGAAAGAAAAAGACCAAATTGTGTGTGTGTGTGTGTGTGTGTGTGTGAGAGAGAGAGAGAGAGAGAGAGAGAGAGAGAGAGAGAGAGAGAGAGAGAGAGAGAGAAAGGGAACTGTCTTTCCCTGGTTTGATTTGCCTTGACTCTTAGGGATAGGGAGAGCCAGGATAATG
>NC_058132.1:604074849-604117868 GCF_016433145.1 Gracilinanus agilis | reverse complement strand
ATGACAAATCCATGATACATAAGATTTATGGGCTTTTACAACTTTAAAAATGTTTGGGTAAAATGTTCATGGTCTTTTTACAATTATGCTTTTCAGTAAAATCATAGGGAAATGGTACAGATAAAGAATCATATAACAGAATTAGATTAATACAGGTAAACTTAAAAAAATTTAAACCTTGAATCAGGAAATACAATAATATAAGGAAATGACAAATTACAAGTATTGTAGTTAAAAACCTTTTTACCAATCAGAATAGACTTTTTTTACTATTAAGGAGTTACAATAAAATTATGAACAGAATTTATCTAGCAGCCAAAAACTTCGCTTAAAATGATTCAGTGTAACAGAAAGATATTGATCAGGTTAATATATGAACTTAAAACAACAAAATTAAGTCATAAAACAACAATCAGCAAAATACAATAAGATGCAGAGACTTTTTTTAAAAAAATCAGTGATCTGAGGAGGCTTACTAATTTTACTTCCAGACTTTTAAAAGTTCCTGTTTGGTAAAAGGCTAGAAGTCCATGTGCTATCTCAGCTGACTGGGGTAAGGACTAGAAGAGCTGCTGGCTAGAAAACCCATGTAGAGAGACTCGTGGGGGTGGGGTGGGGATGGTGAACAAGCAGCTAGATAAGGTTGAAAAAACTCACATGGTAGAAGCTCTCCTCCATTAAAAGTCATTGTCTAAGAGGAAACACACCCGGAAATTCTCCAGTGTGCACAATGAAAAAGAAAGGGTTTATACTTCCCAAGTTTCAAGTGGCAGCAGCAGCAGCAGCTTAGCAGGAACAGCTGGAGTTCTCAAGGGAGGGTCAGGTATCCAGCATCTGAGGGGATGGGGAATGTAAAGCAGAACAGGGAACAGCCAGGATCTTGGATCAGTGGTGGAGCAGAGCTTCCACAGGAAGGCCTGTGGGGCTGGCCTGCCTTAGCTGGATCAGCACCCATGGGGAGCAGGAATGTAAGAAATGGCAGGCAGGAATAGACTGCTGGAAAAATGACTTTCCTCTTTCCCAGAATGGGGAGAAGAGAACAAACAAAAACAAAGACACAAAAACTGCAGATGCAGGTCTGAAGATCTGAGATAATTTGGAATTCTCTCAGAGTGCTGCCTGTGGGGGGAGGGTAAAAAGCCATGACAGATGCGTGGCTTGCTCGGCTATCTGAAAAATTGAGGATTACGTCTCCAAAATTCAAGTGGTTGCCAAAAATGTAAGAAATAAAATGGATATAAAATGATAGATTTTAAAATATTAGGATATTAAAAGATTTATTGGTAGCCATTAGAATTATGAAGGCACATGCCATATTAAGAGTCAGTTTGAAAGACCCGCTATTGCCTCCACCACCATGCTGCTTCAGCTAGAAGAGAGAGAGCAAACGCAGTCACTCATTTTTAACCTCTGGTCCACGTTATTACGTAACACCTATGTCATTACATAGGCAGGAATCATGGGAAATATAGTTTGAAAGACCCCAAACCTTCCATGGGAAGTTTAGATCAGAGACCTCAAAATTTCAATTGCACAGTATTCAACATGTATGCACCAAATGGTATTGCATACAGATTTTTTATTTATTTTTTTAAACCCTTACCTTCCATCTTGAAGTCAATACTGTATATTGACTCCAAGGCAGAAGAGTGGTAAGGGTAGGCAATGGGGGTCAAGTGACTTGCTCAGGGTCGCACAGCTGGGAAGTGTCTGAGGTCGGATTAGAGCCTAGGACCTCCCATCTCTAGGCCTGGCTCTCAATCCACTGAGCTACCCAGCTGCCCCCAACATACAGAATTTTTTTTCTTAAACCCTTGTACTTCGGTGTATTGTTTCATAGGTGGAAGAGTGGTAAGGATGGGCAATGGGGGTCAAGTGACTTGCCCAGGGTCACACAGCTGGGAAGTGGCTGAGGCCGGGTTTGAACCTTGGACCTCCTGTCTCTAGGCCTGACTCTCACTCCACTGAGCTACCCAGCTGCCCCCAACATACAGACTTTTAAAGGAGAAACTATTGGAGCTTAAGGAGGAAATAGAAAGTAAAATGATACTAGTGTATGCCTCAACCTTCCTCTATCATATCTAGATAAATCAAGGCGAAAAATAAATAAGAAAGAAGAGATATAAATGAATTTTTTAGTTAGAGTTAATAGATACATGGAGAAAAATAAATAGGGATAAAAAGGAATACCCCTTCTTTTCAGCAGCACATTCACAAAGATTGACCATGTACTAGGGCATTAAAACATTGCAAACAAACATAGAAAAGCAGAAATAATAAATGCAAACTTTTCAGATCATAATGCAATAAAAATTATAATTTGTAATGGTATATAGAGAGGCAAATCAAAAATTAATTGGAAATTAAATAATCTGATACTCCAAAATTGGTTGGTTAAATAAAAAAATCATAGAAACTATAAATGATTTCATCGAATAGAACTATGAAGAAACAACATATCAAAATTGCTGAGATACTAGAAAAGAAGTACTCATGGGAAATTTTATATCCCTGAGTGCCCATATTAAAAAAAGAGAAAGGAGAGATTAACAAATTGGGAATGCAACTAAAAAAACTAGAAAAAAAGAACAAATTAAAAACCCTCATATAAAGACCAAATTGGAAATCCCAAAAATCAAAGGAGAAATTAATAAAATTGAATGTAAAAGAACTATTGAACTAACTAGAATATATAAATAAATAAACTAGCATATGACATTCTGAAAAAAATAGATAAAGTATTGGTTAATCTAATTAAGAAAAAGAAAGAAGAGAATCCAATTAATAGTATCATAAATGAAAAAGAGTGATCTCACCTCAAATGAAGAGGAAATCAGGGTAATTATCAAGAACTATTTTGCCCAAGTATATGGCAATAAATATGGCAATGTAGGTGAAAGGGATTAATATTTACAAATATATAAATTGTCTAGATTAACTGAAGAGGAAAAAGAATATTTAAATAATCCCATATCAGAAAAAGAAATTAAACAAGTCATCAAAGAACTCCCTAAGGAAAAATCACCAGGACCAGATGGATTCACAAGTGAATTCTATCAAACATTTAAATATCAATTAATCCCAATACTCTACAAACTATTTGACAAAATAGGCAAAGAAGGTGTCTTGCCAAATTCTTTTTATAATACAAATATGGTATTAATTCCAAAGCAAGGAAGATCAAAAACAGAGAAGAAAAACTATAGACCAATATCCTTAATGAGCATAGATGAAAAATATTCAATAAAATACTAGCTAAAAGGTTACAATAAGTTATCACAGGGATTATTCACTATGACCAGGTGGGATTTATACCAGGAGTCCAGGATGGTTTACTATTAGGAAAACCATCCGCATAATTGACCATATCAATAATTAAACTGGAAGAAATCACGATTATCTCAATAGATACAGAAAAACCCTTTGACAAAAATACAACATCCATTCCTATTGAAAACACTAGAAAGTATAGGAATAGGAGGACCTTTTCTTAAAATAATAAGTAATATTAATTTAAAACCATGAGCAAGTATCATCTGCAATGGGGATAAGTTCAAAGCCTTCCCAATAAGATCAAGAGTGAAGCAGGGATGCCCATTATCACCACTACTATTTAATATTGTAGTGGAAATGGTAGCAGTAGCAATTAGAAAAGAAAAGGAAATTTAAGGGATCAAGGCAGCAATGAGGAAATTAAACTATCACTCTGCAGATGACATGATGGCATACCTAGAAAATCCAAGAAAATAAACTAAAAACTAGTAGAAACAATCAATAACTTTAGCAAAGTTGCAGGGTTCAAAATAAACCCACATAAATCATCAGCATTCCTATGTGTTTCCAACAAAAGTCAGCAGCAAGAGTTAGAGAGAGAAATTCAATTTAAAATTACTCTTGACAAGATAAAATACTTGGGAATCTACTTGCCAAGACAAATTTAGTAATTATATGAACATAACTACAAAACACTCTTCACATAAATAAAACTAGATCTAAACAATTGGAAAAACATCAGTTCCGCACTGGTAGAATGAATTAATATAATAAAAATGACAATCCTACCTAGATTAATTTACTTATCCAGTGCTTTACCTATCAAAATACCAAAAAAATTTATGGAATTAGAAAAAATTATTACAAAGTTCATTTGGAAGAACAAAAGATCAAGAAAATCAAGGGAACTGGGGGCAGCTGGGTAGCTCAGTGGATTGAGAGTCAGGCCTAGAGATGGGAGGTCCTAGATTCAAATCCGGCCTCAGACACTTCCCAGCTGTACCCTGGGCAAGTCACTTGACCCCCATTACCCACCCTTACCACTCTTCCACCTAGGAGCCAATACACAGAAGTTAAGGGTTTAAAAATGTAAAAAGAAAAAAAAAAAGGAAAAAAAAAGGAAATCAAGGCCTTTAAAAAAATGCTCAAATAAAAAAATGAATAATATGGAAATGGGTATTGTTAAATTGGGTCAGATTAGCAATTGTGGAAATGGAGTCTCTGTCAGAGAAGAAGCAGGCTGTCCTAGCAGCAGGAGGAAGAGGTAGGAGAGAGTAGAATTCCTCCTCTATTCCCTCTGGGAGCAGTTTAACTGAAACTCTTTAGATCAAGTATGGAGGTAGTTCAAACTCAACTCATTCAGGGCCAACAGGGTGAATTTATAGGAAATAATCCCACTGAAGTTAATAACTCTCTCTGTTTGATTATTCCCCCACACCCTAGGAATAGATAAGGTCAGGTTGTCTTCAATCCAGATGACTTGCTCTTAGGACAGAAACTACACCAGTTCTAGCTTGGAAGGACATCTTAATCTTGGTAAAGTATGACGGTGAGTAAACCCCACATATATCTTCATACAGGTCCAGTAATTAACAAGCAATGGGATTTAATGTTCTCAGGAAGACAGGGTGAGGGAAATTGGTTTTAGGGATGAAAGGGAAATAACCTAACTAAAATCTTCAATGAACTTGTTGGCTACACATTCCCCAAAGGGGAATGTGTTTTGAACAACTTAACTCCTATCCCACTCCCTAAATAATCTTTCTCCTAATCTAATGTAACTAGGTTTAAGATAGAAAGGTAATCTTGCTTGAAGATCTATATAGGAATTAGTTAAGATGCTGCAGTTGAGATATTCTCTCAATAGAAACCAGTAATGTAACACTCAGCCCCTTAAGATCAGAGATGAGTTAACCAGGAGTATGTTCAAAGTGTCCTTGCAAGAAGGGTAACCTAGCCTTTTATACTCAGGTTTCCACTTGCCCTCAACTGTCCCCTCTCCTGGAGTTCTGGGGGGGCACTATAGAATTCTGTGAGGCAGCTTTGACCCCATTCCGGATCATGAATGTTACAGTATCAAGTGACAACATTTGTACAAAGCATTAGAATTGCTTATCAGCTCTGGGAGAGGAGATAGAAATGGGGAGGAAAAGAAAATGAATCATAAAAACATGGAAAAATATTTTAAATTAATTAACTAATTAATTTTTTTAATTACTATCTCTGAACACATTTATTTTGGGTAGCAGAAAGACCTCTCTGGCCCTTACTTCAACCATATCCTTGCTGCCAAAGTTTGATAAATACTTTCTTTAATCATAAAAATCAATTGTTGTAGTATTCCTAAAAAACATTCATAATTCAATTGAAAACTTTGTAATTTGTACTTTTTTTTTCAAATTAAGTTTGGCAGGAAGAATTTTGACCCTTCAATTCAAAGGATTCTTTCCAGGATCTTCAGGTTTTATCTGAATGTTTGGTATTTTTTAATGTTCTCAATTTGGAAAGAGATAGATATCATCAGGACATAATAAGGTCTCAGCTTGCAAGGAAAACTATTTAAGTAGGAAAAGAAACTTAGGAAGATTGTTGTCACTAGGATAAGACAATTGTTCAACTCTGTAAAAAATAAAAATAATAACTTTCCCCATTGACAATTTTCTAGGTACTTAGGTACTAAGCTCAATTGATTCTACACATTGCTTAAAGACTGAAAATATCATTTTAAATTTCAACCCCCTGAGACAAAGACTGATTCACATCATACTAATTATAGTTCTGGTCAATTTAAGGCTTCAATGATAGTCAATATATCACTGTGGTCTTATGGAAACCAGTGTATCCATCTATCAGGAGATGTGTCAATACAATTCAGCCCTGAAAACTAGAAAATAATCAGAGAAACTCAAGTTCAACAAGGATATTAATTGATTTTGAAAGTGGAAGCTGCCTTTCAATTCTAACTCTGTGATCTTTTTATCACATAATCTCTGAAGCTCAGTTTCCTTACCTGTAAAATGGAGATGGAGATAATATTTTTCATAAGTACTTTATAAGATTTTGTGAGGAAGTATTTTCCAAACTTCAAATTTCTATGAATTATTTTATTCTATTGGTTATGTTTTTATTTTAGCCTGTGATGAACATCCTTCCAGTTGCCCAGACTTGCAAGCTAGATGTTATCCTCAGCTCTTCACTCTTTTTCATTCCACCATCCACATCCAATGAATTACCAAGTCCTCTAATTTCTATCTTTGTATTATCTCTTGTATATGTCCCCTTTGCTCCACTGTCACCACTCTGGGGAAGGTTTTCATCACCTCACACTTAGAACATTATAATAGCCTCCTTGTTGGTCTCCCTATTTTAATTGCCTCCCTATCCCAATCCATTCTCTATTCAGTTGTCAAATCGATCTTCCTAAAGTATGTCTGGTCAAAGCACTCCTCTATTCAATCATTCCAGGCTCTCATTCCTATCTTTGGAATCAAATGAAAAAATCCATTTTTGCTTTAAAAAAAACCCATAATCTAACCCATTTCTACTTTCCTAGTCTTCTAACATCTTATACTTACCCCTATGTACCCAACAATGGAGTGAAATTGCTCTTTGTGTTATTCCTAGTACATATCACAAGTTCTTGAATTTCCAATGGCTCTTCCATCTGCCTGGAACTCTTTCCCTCTTCATCTCCATTTCCTGGCTTCATTCAAGAATAGTTAATATCCCACATTCTTTAAGAATTTTGTGATTTCCTCGTCATGCTTTTGCTTTCCCTAAGATGATTAACTAAGTAGCTTATCTCATATATACACATAGACTGTAAGATTTTTGAAAGCACAGTCTGTTTTACAGTCTTATCTTCTCAGCTTTTAGAACAGTGCCTAGCAAAGAACAGATGCTTAATAAAGACTAATTCATCGATTAAACCCAAAACAGATGTGCAAATGCTCAAATAAATCTATAGTCTTATAAGTATAGATATTCCATCCAATGATGCAGATAGCAAGCCATTCATGTCTGCTAATCCCGTGGGACTCTTGTCTGTCTTCTCCCCTAAGTTCAGCAGAGAGGAAATATGTGCTATTCTGAAGGTCACTCTCCTGGAATGAAGAGTAGCACTCTGGCAGTCCATTAATCATCTTTTGACCTTGCTATATGACCATCTCCTCTCTTCTTCAACCTTAAGTATCCTTGGTAACCTTTTCTTCTAATCATCAAGATTCTCACTGGAACTCAGTGTGATGGCACAGGTGGCCATTCGGTTGCCAAGAGAAGGACACCAATTGCCCATGTCAGAAAGAGAACAGATCAAGGCTCCCATGCCAATAAGAAGGGGAAACAGGAAGTGCTGAGTTAAATACTCAATGAGTTAGAGAAACCCAGTGTTATTAAGAAAAAGAAAGGTTTTTGCCCATTGCTTGTATCTGCCATGCATTTCTCTACTGCCCACATGTGATACTCATTGTCAGTTCTTTGAAAACCTCTGTTTTCCATGTCTCACTATCAGACATATAAGTGTGTGGAACAACATATGCTTTTAAATTTTTGTTGAATTCATTTGACAACCCTAGTCCCTCTAAATGAATTTGGGCAGGATTCTAATCCTCTTATGGACTAAAACAAAACTAAAGCTATACCAAAAGACTTTTCCATAAGTCAGATGGGCATAAGCTACTGAAAATAAACCCCTCTTTATAGATATACAACAGTAAATACAAAAGAATGCCCATAGAGTGTATCAAGTAGAAAAATCTATTGCTGCCTTATGACATTGGCACAGGGCTTGCTTTCCTCATTCCTCTTGCTGTAAACAAACTAGGAATAGAGCCCAGGTGACTCCCTGATAACTGATTGATGAATCAAAAAAAGACAACTTAGCTCCCACCAATCCATATGCCTTTTCCTCAATTTCAAAAAAATGTGAAACTCTTTTCTATATGAATTGGGTTCAAACAACATTCTACAATGGACCAAATATTTTTTATTGTGGAGTTGGCTAAAAGGTATAGGTTGCATAAGATCCCACTGTATTTTTTATTTATTAAGCTGAATTCTGTTGTTTTTAGCATGAATTTAATGATCACAAAAAATACAAACATGTCAATACAAAAAAGAGAATAAAAATGCATATCAAAGAACTCCAGTTTTGAAAATCACAATGGCACCAAAAATAACAACAATGAGAACTGGTGTTTATATAGTACTTTAAGGTTGGCAAAGCAAATTGATGCAGAGTGAAATAAGCAGAACTAGGGAAACATTATACACAGTAGCAGCAATATTGTAGAATGATCTAATGTGTTAGATTTAGCTACTATCAGAAATACAATGACCCAGGACAATTCTGAGGGATTTACGACAAAGAATGCTATCTATCTCCAGGGAAAGAACTACTAGAGTCAGAATGCAAATGAAAGTATGTGATTTTTCACTTGTTTATTTGGGGTTTTGCTTTGGAGTTTTGGTTTTATGTGATTATTCTCTTTCAAAAATGAACAATATAGAAATGTGTTTTGCATGATAATATAAGTATAACCCAGATCAAATTGCTTGCCAGGTCTGAGGAGTGAGGGAAGAGAGATTTAGATCATATAACTTTGGAAAATTTATCTGGGAATTTATTACATGTGATTAGTAAAAAAAAATCTTTATGAAAAAAGCATTCGAAAAGGAAGCATTCTCCAAAAGTCATAGTATAATCTGATTTCAGTGTACTCTCTGGGTTCATGTTAAAATTCATTAGCTCTAAAGGACTAGCAAATCCTAGGTAGATTAGTACCTGTTAGATAGTTTTATTTTGTTTGCTAACTTTAGAAAACAACCAGTCCTTATTTTAGAGTTATATTTTAATGACAGAAAGAGTGATTTAAGGTTTACAAAATACTTTACGAATATTATCCTATATGATCTTCACAACAACTTTGGGATGTAGGCACTTTTATTATTCCTGTTTTACAGATAAGGAAACAGAAGCAAACAGAAGTTAAATGACATGCCTTTGTCTCAGTCAAGATTCAAACTTAAATATTCCTGGATTCAAGTCTGATGTTCTATCCATTGTACCAATATCTATCCAGTGAATTTTGAAATTTATATTTAAATATTCATATTCTTTGTCCTTGTTTCTCCTCAACAGTTAAAAATTAGACAAAATTCTGTTACAAGTTGCTTGTTAAAAATGGAATTTGATCATGGTTTAATATCCCACATTTAATTATGCTTCTAAAATGAACAAAGAAAGTTAATCCAGTTACTATTTATATTATCAACATACAAATATGGGACATCCCATCAGTGAACACGAGAAAATCCTGGTGGGATAATATTATAAGTTCCTTCGGTACAAGTCCACTAGACTGTAGGCTCTATGTGCCTTATACTAACATCTGAGCCTTTTATTGTTGTTACAATTATTCAATTGTTTTCATTCATGTCCAAACCTTTGGGTCCCTATTTGGTGTATTCTTGGTAAACATACTGGAATAGTTTGCCATTTCCTACACCAGTTAATTTTACAATGAGGAAACTGAGGCAATCAGGGTAAAGTGTCTTACCTTGGGTCACATAGATAATAAGTATCAAGGGCAGTTTTGAATTTAGGAAGACAAAGCATCTTGCATGTATGCTATCATTTTAAGCTCACAACAAAGTCAGTGATTCTCCAATTCACAGTCAAGGGATTTGAGCAAGCAGTTCTCAGATGGAGAAATTAAAACTATTTGTAGTCACATGAAAAAAATGTTCCACATCACTACCAAGTAAAGAAATGCAAATTAAAACAACTCTGAAATACCACTTCACACCTATTGGACTGGCTAATAGGACAAAAAAAAGGAAAAGGATAAATATTGGAGGAAATATAACAAAATTGGGACACTAATACACTGGACTGATACAACCACTAGAAAGCAATCTGGAAGCAAGGGCAAAGGGCCATAAGACTATGCATTATCTTTTGACTCAGCAATACCACTACTAATTCTGTATACCAGAGATTAAAGATAGGGGGAAAAGACCTGCCAGTACAAAAATAGTTATAGCAATTCTTTTTGTGGTGGCCAAGATTGGAAAGTGAGGAAATGTCCATCAGCTGGGGAATGGCTGAACAAGTTGTGGTATATGACTGTAATGGAATATTATTGTGCCATAAGAAATGATGAGCATGGTCACCAAAAAATCTGGAAAGACTGTGAAATGAGCAGAACCAGGAGAATAATGTACACAGTAACAACAATAGTGTATGAGGATCAGCTCTGAATGACAACTCTTTTCAACAAGATAAGGATCCAGGCCATCTCCAAGGAAATCATGATGAAAAAGGCTCTCCTCTACAAGAGAACTAATAGATTCTGAATACAGATTGAAGCATCCCATTCTTCACTTTATTTCCTACCTGAATTTTTGTGAAGCATAAGCAATATGCATCTTATTTCACAATGTGATGAGCATGGAAATATGTATTGTATTATAACATATTATACAGCTTATATCATTTACCTATCATCTAGGAGAAGAGGAAGGCAGGAAAGGGAGGAAATGAACTTGGACTGCAGAATGTCAGGAAATTATTATTAAAAATTATATTGATGTGTAATCTGGAAAAAATTTTAAAGTCAGTGATACTAAGAATAATGGTGATAAGAAGCCTTTCCCAGTTTCCAAAGCACTTTTATACATATTATGTCATTTGAGCTAGAAAAGAATCATTCAACTGGAATCCCATTTTTGGCTTTCTAGTTTGGCTTGCACTGAAACCAGAAAGTGTCCTTGCAACAGTTTCTCAGGCTAAAAGAGTAACCAATATAAGCATAGAATTAGAGATTAGAAAGAGGGACAAAGACTCAGGGAAAACATTATGACTAAGAGAGAGGAAGGAGGATCAAAGGACTGGGTTCATCAAATGGAGGAGGAGTCCTAAACTCCAGGTTGTCTATTTTTAAGCAAATTTTTAGTTATCAGTTGCATAATAACAAAAGAATGAATAATGTTGAATTTCTGCTTCCTTGTAACAATTTTCTTAAGTGGTTTGTTTTTATCATTGTGGTAGAAAATTGAAATGTTTTAAGGTGGCCTGGGGATTTGCTTGTAGGTAGTATAATTGTAATTCTGCATGTCCCATTGGAAAATTCATTTCATCCAACAAAAAATTAACCCATAACAGTATTCTTCATTGGAGTTGACTTCTCCACCAGGCAGAATTTTTCCTTCTGGTTTATACTTGCTTTCATGCTGAGGAACTATTTCATTTAAGGTCACAAGATCCATCATGCATTTGTGATACACCTCCTGAGACTGAGGTCTCTAAAGGAGAAGTTATATTGGAAATGAGAGACCAGTAAAGGCTCTCTCAGAACCAGCCTATGGAAGCTCTTGACTAATTGAAGAACTTAATTATTGTAAGGCACAAGAGCAAGAATAAAACCAAAAATAAAAGCAAGGAGCATGGAGCTGCTCCATGCAGATGTAGGTAGTGCAGTGGGTAGAGCATCAGAGCCTGGAGTCAGAAAGATTGAAAACAAATATGTTCTCAGATCCTCACTAGCTCTATGATCTTGGGTAAGTCACTTAATCTCCCTCAGGCTCAGTTTCCTCTACTATAAGTGGAGATAATAATAGCACCTGTCTTCTTTGGTTGTTGTGAGGATCAAATGATTGAAAAATGCTTAGCAAAGTGTTTGGCATATAGCAAATGCAATGTAAATGTAAGTAAATATTATCATTGTGTCATTAATACTTTGTTCCTTTTCTTGTTCTTTATTTGATAAGTGAGTTCCTTTGACCAAATTTAGTTACTGCTCAGGCACAACTCAGCCTTTATGTTTTTAATTTAGGTGAAAGCAGCATCGATTTTAAAATTCAGATATATTGCTCACTATTGTCTTCTTAGAAGAGATTTTTTTAATGGATGGAAATAGGTAGAAGTATTATGCAACTGACTAAAAAATGTAGACCATATAAGATCTTGCTGACTTTATCGACTGGTTAAATTGAATTTTATTTTTTATTGTGAACTTAATGGTCATTAACAAACACAAACATGGAAAGACCTGAATGAAATTATGAAAAGTGAAGTTAGCAGAACCAAGAGAACATTACTTATATCCAGGAACAGAAATATTGTTTGAAGAATACCTCGTCTATGTCTAACTCCAGAAAAAGAACTAATAAAAATAAACAAGCAAGTCATAGTTTTGTATGTACTCAAATTCTGCCATCTGTAGTTTGGGGAGGGGATGGAGGGAGAGAAATAACTGGGAACTTTAACATAACAAGAATTTCAAAACACAAAGAACAAGGATATGTGCAAAAGTATCCCAGTCTTGAAAATTACAATTGCATTAATAATAATATTATTTAGCACTCCTATAGCACCTCTTTCCTGAAAGCTTTCTTGTCTTATCTAATACTTATTTTCAGGTTATAGAAGTTTGCTGTTATCCAAAACTTCTCTCTCCTCATTTAGACCTTGCTCAAAATCCAATCTCCATCAGAAAGGTTTCCTTGATGTCCTTCCTTTAGCAGTATTAAGACTCTACAATTCATAATTATCCCAAATATATTTATTAAGTTCTCTTCTCTCTGTCTCTCTGTTTCTTTCTCTCTCTGTCTTTCTCTCTCTCCATTGAAATTTGACTGAAACTCTTCACTAGTCTTCTGAAATGGTTCCCTCTAAAGTGACCTCCTTGTCGCCAAATTCATGTCCTCTTGTCTTCTTGGATTTTATAAGGAGTACTTGTGATTGTTGCCCACCCACTCTTTCCAGAATCCCTAAGCTTCCCTTACCTCCCCTCACATTGCACTCTTAAGGTTATAATACTCCTACCTCTATGACTACTTCTTTTCTTTTTTTCCTGAGGTGGTCCAGGCTTATCCTGCTCCTTAAATATGTGCATTCCCAAGGTCTTTGTTTTTTTTATTATATTCTCTAATTGTTCTTTCTTAATTAACTTATCCACTCTCAGACTTTGATTATTACCTTTACTCAAATGATTCCCAAAGCTACATTTCTACTCCCAACTTAACCCTCCTAATGTTATTCCCTTGTTTCCAAATAAATTCTCAATATCTTCATTTGGACATTCCACTTCATCACAACTTCAACATGTTCTAGATGAAACAGTGGAAAAATCACTAGCTCTAGAAGCTGAGTGCAAATCCCACTTATGACCTATTTTATTTCTGTGAAATAGGACAAATCATTTAACTGTGTAGAGCCTCAATTTCTCTTGTAAATTTTTTTGGGGAAGGGGTAAGAGTAGATGGCCTTTGAGGGCCCTTATAGCTCTCAACCTATGATTTTATATCTTTATCTACATTGTCCTTCCCTCTAACCTTTCCATTCTATTGATAGCACCTATGTTCCCAATTACTGAAGTCCATAACTTTAGAGCTATCTTTGCTTCTTCTCACAATTGATATATTCTATTGTTTATACCTCCTATATATCTATTGCATCTTTCCTCTTTCTATTTTCAATGTAACCACCTGAATTCAGGGTCTCATCACTTTTTTTATTTAATAATTTTTATTTTTTAGAAGAGTTAACATGGTTACATGATTCATGCTCTTTCTTTCCCCTTCACCCCCTGACTACACCCCCATAGCCCATGAGCATTTCCACTGGTTTTAACATGTGTCATTGATCAAGACTTATTTCCAAATTGTTAATAGTTGCATTGGTGTGGTAGTTTAGAGTCTGCATCCCCAATCATATCTGCCTCAACCCATGTGTTCAAGCAGTTGCTTTTCTTCTGTGTTTCCACTCCTGTAGTTCTTCCTCTGAATGTGGGTAGTGTTCTTTACCATAAATCCCTCAGAATTGTCCTGGGTCATTGCATTGCTGCTAGTACAGAAGTCCATTACATTCTATTTTACCACAGTGTATTGGTCTCTGTGTACAAAGTTCTTCTGGCTCTGCTCCTTTCACTCTGCATCAATTCCTGGAGGTCTTTCCAGTCCACATGGAATTCCTCCAGTTTATTATTCCTTTGAGCACAATAGTATTCCATCACCAGCATATACCACAATTTGTTAAGCCATTCCCCAATTGAAGGACATCCCCTCATTTTCCAGTTTTTTGCCACCATAAAAAGCGCAGCTATGAATATTTTTGTGCAAGTCTGTTTATCTATGATCTCTTTGGGGTACAAACCCAACAATGGTATGGCTGAATCAAAGGGCAGGCATTCTTTTATAGTCCTTTGAGCATAGTTCCAATTTGCCATCCAGAATGGTTGGATCAGTTCACAACTCCACCAGCAATGCATTAATGTCCCAATTTTGCCACATCCCCTTCAACATCCATTACTCTCCCCTTCTTTCATTTTAGCCAATCTGCTAGGTGTGAGGTAATACCTCAGAGTTGTTTTGATTTGCATGTCTCTAATTATTAGAGATTTAGAGCACTTTCTCATGCGCTTATTGATAGTTTTGATTTCTTTATGTGAAAATTACCTATTCATGTCCCTTGCCCACCCCCAGGAATATAATAGCCAAATTCAAGAGCTTCAAGTAAAAGAAAAAAAATTTACAAGAAGCCAGAAAGAGACAATTCAAATATCAAGGAGCACCAATCAGGATCACACAGGATCTGGCAGCCTCCATGCTAAAAGACCACAAGGCTTGGAATATGATATTCAAAAAGGCAAGAGAACTGGGTCTACAACCACAGATCAACTACCCATCAAAACTGACTATATACTTCCAGGGGAAAATATGGACATTCAACAAGATAGAAGATTTCCAAGTATTTGCACAGAAAAGACTAGGTCTAAATGGAAAGTTCGATATCCAGCCACAAAAATCAAGAGAAACATGAAAAGGTAAATAAGAAACAGAGGGGAAAGAAAGAAAACTCTTATTTTTTTAAATTTGCCTCTTTAAGGGCTTCAATATGATCTAATTATCTGTACTCCTATGTGGAGAAATGTTATGTGTAATTCTCTGTAGTGAACTCTAATCACTATTATAGTTTTCAGTATTATAGTAATTAGAAGAATTATTCATAGGGAGAGGTTGAAATACTAAATGTTCTAAGATGATATGGGGGGTGGGAAAGAGGGGGGTAAATGGTAGAGGACACCAAGAGAAACTTGAATGAATAAGGAAAATAGGATATTCTATTACATACAAAGAGGGCATGGGAAGGGGAGGGGATGAATACTATTATAAGAAGGAGAGGAAGAGAGCATTAAGAGGTAATAATCAAACCTTACCCTCAGTGGAATTAACCCTGAGAGGGAAGAGTAGCTATATCCATTGGGATATAAAACTCTATCTAACCCTACTGAGAAAGTCAGAAGGGATAAACCAAGGGGAGCAGGGGAGTGGGGAGGTCAAAAAGGGAGGGGAGAAGAAGGGGGAGGGAATTCATTAGGCCTTAAAAATAAAAAAGAGGGGAATAACAAGGGAGGGGGTAGAAAGGGAAGTAAATCAAGGGAGGGGACAAGGGTTACTGGTTTAAAGCAAACCACTGGTTTAAAAGGAAATAGTGTAAGAAGAAGGGGTAGAACTAGGAGAGGATACCAAAATGTTCAGCAAATACACAACTGATAATTATAACTCTAAATGTGAATGGGATGAACTTGCGCATAAAATGGAAGCAAATAGCAGAGTGGATTAGAAACCAAAATCCTACCATATGTTGTCTACAAGGAATTCATCACTTCTTATATTATATCTCAATTAGTCAATGAACCAAAAAGTATTTAACTAAGTACCAGACACTATTGTAGGTGTTGAGAATCCAAATGCAATAGATATAATTTATCCTTTGTACCACTGATCAAATATTGTTTCTAATCCACCACTATGATCATTTTACTGCCAAGAAGCAATGCAGTACACTAAAGAAAGATAGTATGATTCAATGGGGAACATAGTTCAAATAATTCATAAATAAATACCATACTTGGAGTCAGAAGTCCTGGGTTCAAATCATGCTTCTATTACTTACTGACCATGTGACATTAGGTAAGACTCTCAATAACTCAAGGCCTTTATTTCCTCATCTGTATAATGTGATGTTTTCAAAATGTTTCCCCTTTCATATGTCCTACATTTTTTAGAACAGTGTGACATGTAACCAATACATATTGATTAATTGATTGATTGTTATTATGGAGGATGTGCAAATTCGGTTCAACAAATATTCATAAAATGTCTGCTGAGTGCCATGCATTGTTTTCAATGCTTGTAGGTACAAAGACAAAAAGGAAATAATTGCTCCCTTTAAGAAAATAGACAATTAAATTGAATTGGTGGAAGTAAAATGATGAAGATGCCTCTTAGTTATCTGAGGATTTCATTATAATGTATTGACTTATCAAAGAGAAGAATTGCTTTCTTCCTTTGCAGAATTAATTCTTGTCAAAGGCATCCATGTTTTATATAGCAAAGAAACAGGCAGGGGAGCAGAGGGCTGAACAATAGTGAAGTAAACTTTTAGCGCTCAGATGATTTTCTTCCTGAATCCATCTCATCCCATGTGCACTTCATACAGGAAAGAGGAGAGAAATTTTTCTTTCAGGTAGTCTGGAATTTCTGATGTCAAAGATAACATTTTAGACAGGTGGCTTCCCCAGAGTAGTTGGTTGAAATGCATTACCAATCTCTAGATTGCTGAACATCCCATTCTCCAAATGTGCTCTTAGAAATTTGTCAGAGTTGTCTCTGATGATGTTTAATGCAAGTAACTTTCCAAATGGACTGCAGTAAATCTG
This sequence comes from Gracilinanus agilis, assembly GCF_016433145.1. Lineage (NCBI taxonomy): Eukaryota > Metazoa > Chordata > Mammalia > Didelphimorphia > Didelphidae > Gracilinanus > Gracilinanus agilis. The sequence goes on along the minus strand of NC_058132.1, from coordinate 604,100,871 downwards.
TAGGAATTGGCGCTTGCAAAGACAGCCATCTAGTGGCTCCCTTATTAATTATATCAATTTGTTTATTCGTATTGTGTCCTTTATCCTTTGGCTTCTGGATGCATGAATGCAATTTAAAATAAATCATAACATAATTACAATCATTTTGTAATAAAAATTAAATCATAGTACAGTATCTATGAGAAAGTTACCTTGAATAATAATTCACTCTTCATCCATTTATTCTAATTGGATAAACAAAGCCAGAATGGTTGTTTTCTATAGAATTATTTTTCATAAATTCCCTGCTACCACCGCTATCTCTAGCAATGACCATTCAAAATAACTTTTTTCCACATGAACATAAGGAAACAAATTGCTTATTAGCTTTGACTGAGAGAAGCCTCTGTTTTGTCATAACTATTTGTTTGTTTTAAATTGATCCCTTCATTCATTTTTACCAATAGTGAAAAGGCAAATATATTGGTCTGAACTTTTTATGGACCACTAGGACTATCTTCATAAAACCAGAACAATTAGTAGACAAGTAGAAAAACAACTGAACCATTTTTTGACATCGATTAAATGAAATCCAGTTTCTTCTACTCAATCTATTTCCCTTTCTTTCTAAATTCTATCAAACCATTTGTGTCTATTGACTGAGAATCTTAAAAGAATTCATTGAAGAAAGAACCAAATTAAATGAAAGAAACACATGAGAAACTTTGGGTTTTGAGGTCTTGGAAAAATAGGCTTATTTTAGCCTTTTTGAATTAAAATTTGAAATAGCAATATCTTTAGAAGCCAAACATTTCAGAAGAAGGAAGAAGCAGCAGCATCACTTTGATTAAAATTTCAGGTAATAGTAAAATTGTGTATGCATGTATTGTTTTTGTTTAGTTGTGTTTTAAGGCAAAATGCTTATCTTAACAGCATTACAGAATATTTCATTAGAAAGGCTCCAAGTCAGTTTGGAATTATGCCCAAAGGACTATAAAACTGCATATCCTTTGATCCAATAATATCACTACTGAGTCTGTATCCCAAAGAGATAATAAAAAAAGGAGAAAGGAACTGCTTGTACAAAAATATTTATAGCTGCTCTTTTTGTGGTGTCAAAGAATTGGAAACTGAGGGGATGTCCATCAATTGAGAAATAGCTGAACAAGTTATTGTATATGTTGGTGATAGAATACTATTGTGCTATGAGAAATGATGATTAAAATGATTTAATAAAAATCTAGAAAGATCTGCGGGAATTGATGCAGAGTGAAACAAACAGAACTGGGAGAACATTGTACATGGTAATAGCAATATTAGATGACGATTAACTGTGAAAACTTGGCTACTCTCAGCAATGCACTGATCTGGGACAATCCTGAAGGACCTATGGCAAGGAATGCTATCCACCTCCAAAGAAAGAACTGTTGGGTTCATCTTTCACATCAGTGTATCTTTGGTTTTATTTTGTTGGGTTTTGGTTATGTATGAGTATACACTTAAAACAATGACTGATATTGCAGTGTGTTTTGCATGACAATTAAAAATGGAAAAAATTAAAGGTTCCAAGTGTTTATCTCACCCATCTCTCTCATTTTATTCTTGAGGAAACTGAGAGTCAAAGAAGTAAAATAACTTATTTAAGGTCATAGAGCTAATAAATTACTAACTCAGGACTCAACTGGCTCCAACTGTCCAGTCTATAATTTTTATCAGCTTTGACTTATAAGAGTTCTCTTTCCTTGGTTATTATACCCACCAAAAGAAAAAAGAAGAAATTCTCTCCTTGTCTACCTTCTCTAGCCCTAAGACACCCCAAATCAATCCAGGCTGCTTGATTGCTCACATTTCTTGAATGGTATAGATATCACAAAATATTCCCTCCAGTAAGATGGAGAATTATGACACATTACCATCTGCTCTGTTACTTCTTCCTGAGATAGACCAGACCTTAAAATCTGTCCTTAATATAACTACCAGTTTTCCCAGCAGTTATTTAGCTGTTACACAGCTAGTGTCTAAAACCAGACTTGAGTTCACATCTTTCTGACTCTGGGTCCAGCCTTTTATCCACTTCACATCTTTGTTATCTCAAAAGACCCCTGGTTATTGGCAACCCCCTGCCAAATAACTAAGACCAGTAATAAATAGTGTTTAAATATTGCTTTAAGGTTTGCAAATTGCTTAATAGATATTTTCCAATTTCATTCTCATAACAGTTCTGGGAAGTAGATGCTATCATTATCCCTATTTTGCAGATGAAGAAATCGAGGCAGACTTTGGTTTAGTAATTTGCTCAGGATCACAGAGCTAGCAAGTATCTGAGACTAGATTTGAATTCAGGTGTTCCTGACTCTAGTTCAGTACTCTGTTCATGATGGTGCCAGCTGGCTGTCTAGACTAGATTAGGATTCCATATGCATTAAATCAAGCACAACAAAACTCCCATAAAACAAAAAAACTGGAGCAGCTGGGTGGTTTTAGAGAATAGAGAGAGCTACAAGCATGGAGTTAGAGGACCTGAATTCAAATCTGAACTCAGATACTTCCTAGCTATGTGACCCTGAGCAACGCTTTTAACCCCAATTGCCTAGCCTTTGGAAGCTCTTTTTTCTTAGGAGTGATACTAAAACAGTAGCTAAGGGTTTACCAAAAAAAAAAAATAATTACCTATGCACAGAAATATTATGATTTAAATTTTTTGGCAGGGAATAACCAAGGAAAGAGAACTTTTATAAGTCAAAGTTGATTTAAAAAATTATAGGCTGGACAGTTGGAGCTAGATGAGTCCTCCTCCCTCACCTGGTTTCTTAATGTGAATGAAAGAAAGAATGATGATCCTATACCACTGAGAGAAATATGAAAGTCAGATAAAGGAGATCTGTTTTGTGGAAGAGGTCAATGAGCTTGAGTTCAGATAAGTAGAACTTCAAGGTCATAAGTGACAGCTATCCAAAAGGTAAGACTTAGAAAGCAGTTGGAGATGGAGGAGAGAGGTCAGAATAAGAAGTATAAATTTGGAAATAATTTCCTAAGGCAGAGTGGATAAGAGAACCAGTCAGGGAACCTAAAGGACCTGAGTTTCATGTCTCAAACATGATTCATCATGGCTGTATGACTGGAAAAATCATTTAACCTCTTGGTTTAGAGAGTTAGGCAACTCTAAAACTATAAATTAATTCAAGCAGAGAAAGTAATGACCTGCACCACTAGAGGAAAATTCCTCACCCGGACAGTTCCCTATATCAATGAAAGTGCAGGTTCAGTTTTTATCTATGTTCCCTGTGTAAGTGTAGTCGCTGAAGCCATGAAAAACAATGAGTTCTCTGAAGGAGAATATGTAGGGGGAAAAGAATAGGAGACTGAAAACCAAATACCATGGAGCTACCAACATTTATGTCAAAAGAAACAGGGAAGAAGCAGATCAAGAAGCAGATCAGAAGGCAGACAAATTAGAATAGTGTACTGTCACATATGTCAAGGAAGGAATATTTCATGAAAGGAGAGATGTTCAACCATTTCAAGTTCTTTAAAGAAAACAAGGAAAAGATTCTCTCAAATATTCAAGTTAAGCGTGATGAATTAATATCAGCTGATAACTATGGGAAAATCATACCAGTGGGAGCTAATAAATATTGAGTAGGGGAAAGTACTAGAGAAAATATTTCTCTAGCCCCTCAAAGTTATCCCATAGAATTGAGGGAAGATGAAGCAATAGTATGGTTCTGCAGACCTGACCTGCCAGTAGAATTAGACAGTATTGTGAAGCCTTTGAATCCCTTTTTAGAATGATTTTCAGGTATATAAAACCAAAAATTGTAACCAATAAAAGCATTTTGTAAAGCTAAAAATACTAGATGTTAGCTCTTTTATTTTTAAATGTATAAGATGACAGATGAAACCAATTATTTAAGAAAAATAATTCACTTTATAAATTAATTTGTACAGTTTAACTAATCTGTACTTTATGGTTATTTCTAGATGAGGTCAACTGGATAGTTATTCAAATTTCCCCAGGGCTTCTCCTCAAGATATTCAAGATAATAAATTGGACTGAAATAATGTAAAGCATTCCCCCTACCACTGGGTAGGTGGGGACTTACATCCTCTATGAGCTATATGTATTATATATTACTTTATGTATATCTATATTAAATAGCTTTGCCTACATTTAAAAAATACTTTGAGACAATAAAATATGATAGCTCTTTGCCTTCAAGGAGATTTCATTCCTCTCGGTAGCCCCTAAGATATAACTCCTTCCAGCCATAAAATTAGGTTGTTTTCCTTTAGAATTTCTTTTCTCAACTGCAGAAAAAAATATATTCTTTCTAGAGTTTCTAGCAGTCACTCTGAGATGTTAGTTTTTATTGTAAGAATATCTGCTTAGGGCATTTGAGGAAGGGAGACTGGATAATTTCAGGGAAGCTGGTTTTCCTTTAAAGACTGAGAAAAATTCTGAGGCTACCCACTGTTTGTGAAGGAGAGAGAGAGAGAGTAAACATAGGATATTCTCAAAGGTAAAAAACTATGAATGTGAATTTAAAAACCAAAAACAGAATTATTGTCTTATAGACGAAGGAGGAGGAAAAAATGTTGGGGGGGTACTGATTTGCACCCAAAATTACCTATTGTCTTATAGATGACAAGAGGAGAATTTGAGATACCTGGAGAAAAATTAGAATATATAATGCCACCAGAGCACCAAAGAAAGCATCATTCTCTTGATATTTGCATATCTTTGATATTGCATAGAGCATCATTCTCTTGATATTTGCCTCATAGGTTGTAGTGAGGCTCAAATGAGAGATTTTGTATAAAGCATTTTATAAACTTTAAAAGACTAGGTAGTTGTTATTGTTACTACTATTATTATTATTCATTTGAAATTTTAACAGTAAAAGGTTGTATAGAAACCAATGGAGTCAGAGTCAGAAAGACTAGAATTCTTCTCCTGTCTACAATTAATGAACTTTCTGACTTTGGAGAAATCATTGTTACTCTTGAACTCAATTTTCCTTTTCATAAAATGGAACACTATTGGTCAGTTACTAACTATTGAAGATTGTAAAGATTATATGAAGATTGTCAAGTACTCAAGTCATATTTATTTGATCTAGGATAAGTCACTTCCCCTCTTTATATTTAAAATAATGGTTTTGAATTAGACATTCCTCACGGAGTCAGCTAGATAACTCTGTGGATAGGGTATTGGGTCTGGGGTCAAAAAGAACTGAGTTCAAATTTGGCCTCAGATATGTGACTTTTCACTTAACCCATTTGTCCTAATCCACTGGAGAAAGCAATGGCAAAGCATTCCTGCATCTTTGACAACAAAACCCATAGTCAGTCATAAAGAGTTAAACATGATGGCAGAAAGACAAAAAAAGATCCCTTGTCAATTTGAAATTCCACGGCATATGAAAGAAATACAAGTCTTGCTCTTAAAAAGCATTGTAGGACCTATACAAAAGTATTTATGGCATCTCTTTTTGTGGTGGCAATGATCTGGAAACTAAAGGCATGCCCATCAGAGTTGGGGAATGGCTGAACAAGTAATAGAATATTATTGTAATGGAATATTATTGTTCCATAAGATATAATGAACAAGATGATCACCAAAAAAAACTGGAAAAACTTAAACAAAGTGGTGCAAAGTGAAGTGAGCAGAAGCAGAATGTTGTACACAGTAACAACAATAATGCATGAGGATCACCTGTAAATGACTTGACTAAATTATCAACAAGGCAAGAATCCAGGACAACTCCAAGATATTTGTGCCAAAAAAAGGGAATCCACCACCAAAAAGGAACAGAGAGAGTTCAAATCTTCCAAATGCAAATTTTAAAATATCATTATTTCCTCCATGGATTTTTGTCTGGTGTAAACAATATGTGTCTTTTTTCATAATATGACGAACATGGAAATATGTATTACATGATAATATATTTACAACCAATATCATATTACCTGTCTTATTGGGGAGGAGGGAAGATTGGGAAGGAGAAAAAGAACATGGTTTGCAGAATATCAGAAAATAAATATTAAGAAATTGTATTAATGTGTAATCTGGAAAAAAATAAAGTGTATAAAAAGTTTTTTTTTAAAGAGAATCATTGTAGGAATTTCCCAGTCTAGGTTCCTTGAGAAGCCTGAAAGAATATCACCCTTTATTATATCTATAAGATTTGAGGGGATGGGAGGAAAGGAGAACATCAAAAAGTGAGTAACCAGACTGAAAGGAAAAGAAATTTATTAGTGTGCTATTCCCTAAGAACAGCTTCATAGGACATAGATTGGGTTTTAGCCTTTTAAGCAAGCTTAGAAGACACAGTCAATCAGCAGCATTCCAGGCAGAAAAGGAAATGGGAAAGTTGAAAGACTTGAAATCACAGAAGCTGCTAAATGTCATGTTGTTGTCTTCTTTTCTTGTATAAATATGCATTGCTCAGTGGTTAGTCTTATCAGAATTACCTGTATAAGCAGGGAATCTTCAAGATGGCCCAAGTTCTTTAAAAAAACAACAAATCATCCTTATTGATCCTATCACCAATAAGGAGGGAAATAAAGTACAAATCCCCTTAGACTCTGAGGTTATTTTGCTAAAGGAAAATGTTCCCTCAAAACATAGTACCCAGGTTCATCTACTTCCTCTATAGAAGCTAGACTATAGAAGTGTCACAAGAGGAAACAAGACAGCAAAGGGAAAATGGAAAACAACAACTAAGGTCAAAGAAAATTACATTTTTCCTACATTGATTTTTAAGCTAAAGTCTAAGAAATGCACAAATAAACTTAACACCACCCCCCCAGGGATTATTGTTAGGGTGACAAAAGTGTCACAGAACCCAGGAAATATATGTGGGAATTCATTGCACTGAGTGCCTTTGATCAGAAACCCTTTTTCTGGAACTAGACCAAAGTCAAATGTATGAAGGTATGAATGTGCCTTCTGACTTGGTCAGACTCCAACACATTAAGGATGCCAAAAATCTTTCTAGGAGAATGAAACTAAGAAGTATTTATTGAAGTATTTATTTAATCAGACATAGTGCAAAAGACATTTTGTGTGTGTTGAGGCTGGGTGGGTGGAGAAGAAATGGATTTTACTACATCTTTAGATCAGGAATTCTTAATCTTTCTTGTGTCATGGACCCTCTCTCGAGCCTGGTGAAACCCATGGGCTTAGTCTCAGAATAATATTTTAAATACATAAAATAATATAATATCCAGAGCAGCTAGATAGCCCAGTGGTTAAAGCCCCTGGCCAGAGGTTGGAAGGACCTAGATTCAAATATGCCCTCAGATGTTTCCTAACTATGTGACCCTGGGCAAGTCTTTAAACTTCTCTAAGCCTTAGTTTCCTCATCTACAAAAGAAGAATGCAGATTCAGTGGACTCTGAAATCCTATCTATCTTTAAATCCATTCTCCTATTAAGTATTTTAAAATTAAGAATTCATACAGAATTCAATCAGTAAATAAATACTATTCTAAGTTAAGGGAAAAGTAAATTATTTCATGCCCAAAATAAAAATTTAGCATAATTTAAAATTTCTATGAGAAAGATGACCAATTTCCACTTATTAAGTACTATGAATAGACTTGTAAAAGACATCCTTTTGCAGCAAACACATTCATCAGCACTGTCATTATCCTCTGCATGATATTATTGAAATCAAGGATAGAGGAGGGGAAAGTATTTTCTCTAACTTAGCAAGTACTTTGATTTTAAATATTCAATTTTAAAATAGCAATATATAAAATTTCAGGCTAAAATACTAAAATATTTTTCTGATGTAATGCCATTTAAAGTATGAGAATGTGCCTATTGCTTAGTAATTCTAAGTGTAACAGTAATTAATGTTTCTACACTGCAGATCTGTAGAAATTTGAATTTACCTTCTATTTTTAAAGAAATGTCAGCTAATTAACTCTATTAGAGTAAAGTAGTAATGAAGTGAAGGTCATTCTTTAGATCCTACATGAGTCAATTATGTACTGAAAAGCTGTATTTCATAGCCATTGACATCATCAACATTATTCTTTTTCTTTTTGTTTTGTTTTGTGTTATTAGTCTTTTTAATCAAGCACAAAAATCACATGTTAAAAGGGTACAAATATGTCAACATAAGAGTCACTTAGGTAAAGTAGAAAAAGAATTGAATCAGAAATTCTAGTTTCAGGATCACATGCCACTTACCGACTATATAATGTTGAGCAAGTTACATGAACTTTCTGTTTCAATTCCCTTACCTTTAAAATGGTGATAATATTTAAGCTGCCCTACACAGTATTATTCCAAGATTCAGTTGAAATAATGAATGAGAAGTGATCTAAAAACATTGGCTATGATTATAATCCATCAAAATCATACAACAAAATTAATGAAGGCACCTATTATTGTGAACCATCTTTGCATGCCAAAAAATATTATTCTTAAATATATACCTTGGTAATAATATATGCCTTTATAATACTATATGACAATAAATTCTAATTCAAGAAACTTTACCTTTCCCATAACATGAATGTTTTAGACTATCCCACAGATAATAGGAGAGGCACTGCATAGAAGATGGTGACTGATAAATAGAGTTCCAAACTTCAAAAAAAAAAGGAGAAAAAGATATATTCTCCCTGTAAAGCTTGGTACATTTAACGATGATTCCTGGGAAAAATTTTAGGATATCTCACTTATGGCTGGGTTTGTGGCCACTTTAGAAAGAGCAATGATAAACAGGAGTACTGATTCATGAGAATATTTCTTGCTAATGTAGTGCTCCTCTCCTCTTATTCTAAGGCCAACTGACCCATCTCCCAATTGTTTTGGCAGGTCAGGACCTAGAAGGCAGCTATTTATCTCATTAAAGATTCTAGAGATAACATTTCCAGGTTTCTAGTACTATTACTCGTGAGCCCCAACCCCTGTGTTCCTAACATTATCAACAAGTAATCTCAGCTTTAGTTTAGTAAAAATTATATAGTAAAAATAGTTAATACTGTGAAAATTTGACACTAGCCCATACCCTTTTTCTTAATATTCTAAGTTTAACTTTGGATTTTAAAAAGGGAGAGTTTTGATAATAAGCTCAAAATACCCCACTCTCAAATTGAATTAAGTTGCAATTCACTACATTCTTTGAATTAAGAACAAACAAATCCTGTTGCTTATCTGTCAGTAAATTACTTATGACAGTATGAGCACACCATACCTTACTGCCATGGTAAAGGCCAGACTAGAAGACTCCTGGCATCCAGAAGACATTTGTCTCTCATCCTTCTTGTCTCCTTGGCATCCAGAAGAACTATTTATTGGGGCAATTCAAATGCAAAATTTCCAATATTCTAATTATATATTATATTATATTAATTCTGTATTCTATATTAATTCTGTATTCTATATTAAATCTAATTAATTCTATATTATAACTACAAATATATTATCTTTATATGCTATGCATATAGTATCTACAATGTATGTAGTAAAAATATATATTTATATATGCTATATAAATAAATTAAAATGTATAAATATATAGCATATACAAAATATTATGAATATTCTATATATAATATGGATATTCTCATTAAAAGAATATTCTATTTGTTTTATACTTTACACAAAGACCTTAAATTTAATTGCTTTCTTAGCACCCATTAATCTCTTTCTCTAATAAGTGGTGATACATGTGTGTGGGCATATCTCTCTATTTTGAGGTTAGCCATAGTATAAAAAAATTATAATTAATCACTAATACTCAAAAAATTCTAAATTACAGTCATGTTTAAAAATATTTTCCTTCATTTCTTGTTTTGTGTTGATCAAATTTCTCACACAAATGCTTGAGTGTGTATGATACGGTAGAATGGCTCCCCTTGGTTTAATTTGGTTTTTAATTCTTTTTATTTTTTTAATGAGTGAAACTATATAGAGGTTAAAAGATGAAGTTTTAATTGGCTGGGCCTCAAAGGCAGCAAAGAAAGCTATGTAATTTTTTTTCTGATATTGAGAGAATTGAATGATTTTAAGAACTGTTTCCTCTGATGAATTTAAAATTGTGCATAAATGCAGATTTCTGTCTTTTTCTATTTCTTCTTTGCAGGAAAGATAAGTCCACTTTTGCACTATCATTAGTCTGCTTTCACTCAGTCTTGTTTCCTAATTGGCAAACGAAGCAGAGTGAGCAATTAACTACCATCCCCCAAAGAATTAACCAGGCAATATATCTCAAGATATTGACTTCCACTTTGTCTCTTGAGCATTTGAAGTTAAAAGACTATGACAAAGCTAGTGATAAAAGCTCTCCTCTCTTCATTAAAGGAACCAAATACTGAATTTGGAGATCCCAAAATCAACTTTGTTTTCTTCAAAGACAACTTAGGGTTTACCTCCAAAAGAACCAAAATATCCCAGAATGAATAGTTGATTGGTTGCTTAATTCAAAGAGCTTTGACAACTCTGCAGTTCAATCTCCCTACACAGACCTGATAAATAGTGCAGTTTCCTAGAAGAGTTATTACACTGCAGCACCTTGGGCTGGAGAACAATTTGGGATTATGTGAGGAAAGGGACTGACCTGCTCATGCTCTTTGACTTGGTGATCCTTCTACTGAGCATAGAACCAAAATGGGCAAAAGACAAAAAGAATCAATAAACAAGAATGTATTCAATGCCTACTATATTTCAGAAAACACTATGCTATGTGCTGGGGATGCAGGTAACAAAGAATAAAATAAGTCCTATTTGCAAAAGTTTACATTCTAATGGGGGAGACAACAAGTACATATATAAATATATGCAGCCTATGATTTGATATCTCTATATAGTACAAATGTAAATATATACAAAATAGTTGAATTTGATATGTTAGGAGGGTATTAGCATTTGAGGGATTGAAGAAAGTCTTCATTCAGATAATGGCATGTGAGCTGCATATTAAAGGAAGTTGTTGTTGTTGTTGTATCTGATTCTTGGTGACCCATTCAGGCTTTTCTTGGCAGAGATAACTAGATTGGTTTCATTTCCTTCTCCATCTCATTTTATGGATGAAGAAACTGAAACAAACAGTTAAGTGACTTGTGCAGGAACACATAAAAGTGCCAGACTCTAAGTCTGGCACTATTCACTGTGCTACATAAAAGCAAAACTCTATGAGGCAAAGATAAAGAAATTTGTTCCAGTCAAATGGGACAACCAGGTCAAAGCAGAAATGAGAAAAGAAAAACCAAGAGGATAATATATATATATATTTATAAGTATACATATATATATATATATGACAAACAACAACACTGAACAATCAAAATAATACAGGAAGACAGCTGAATTCAGATTAATTAAAATAACCAATTTTTGGCCCAAGAGAACAGATAATGAAATAGCTAACTTTCTGTCCTTTACACTGAGAAGTTGAAGTCTGTGACTCTCAGAGATTTCATAGGCTATTAGATAGTCAGTTTGAGGGCTGGTTTTGTTTAACTGTTTTTATTATAGCTAGGGGAGGGTTACAAGGAAGGTACAGTTGGGAGAGGTAGTGTGTCAAATGACAATAGTGTAAAAAAAAAAGCATCCATTCTGGCTCTATAATTCTCATCTTGGAAAAATAACTTCTCTTGAGTCTCTGTCTTTCTTCACCTGTAAAAGTGAGATAATAATACTGCCCCTACCAATATAACATAGTTATTATAAGGATGGAAAGATATAAGTATCTAGATTGTATAATTAGGATCTGTTACCCTAAAAACTACAATCCCCAGCAAAACTACAATTCCCAGAACCCCACTCACTTCCTGTCGTTATGTACTGACATAGATAAAATATAAATTGAGAGGAGGTCCGTTTCTCTCTCCTTCTTTCCTTCCTGTCTTGGCTTTGGTGGAAAAGGGATTTTTGACAGGTAGAAAACTTAGTCATGTGGTTCTATTTTGTCAGATAATAAACTTTGTAAAAATAATATTTGAAGTATTGGACATTAATTTAAATTCTACAAGATATATATGCACATATTTTATGTATACATAAATATAATCATAAACATATATATCTATGTGTATGTCTATATAAATGCTGTGAATACTATAAATATGAATATAAAATAACAATATAGATATAAAATCATGTTATTATCCAGTGTGTACTGGAATAATAGTCATTGCAGCTTCTCCTAATAGTTTCCATTAGATGCCCTTAAAGTTTTTCTTTCTTTTCTTAACTTAGATTATAATGCTAAGATTTTTTTATGAGATAGTTTCTCTACCAGAGCCCATTAGCCACTTTGGAATTTGTCTAGAGCAGGAGTTCTCAGGCTTTTTTCATGCCATGTATCCCTTTTGGAAGTTGGGAGAATGCATAAAATACATATGATGTCAAACGCAACAAATTATACTGAAATGCAGTTACCAATTTTTTTTAAGTTCATGGACTCCAGATTAAGAACCCCTGCAAAGGAAAATCACTAGACATGAGTCAGTCAATATTGTAGATGATTTTGATCACAAGCTAAAAGAAATAATTGCCATTGGCTATCTTGTTATGTCAAGTCTATATAGATTATCTGAATATTTCTCAGGTACCATACCTAGTAGTCATAGATTTAGAGTTAGAAAGGACCTCAGTGATTTTTTAGTCCAAACTCTTCATTGTATGGATAAGGAAATTAAGAACTTGGGAGGTAGGTGGTTTGCCCAGACTCACACAAGTAGCAATCATAAGAAGTGAGATTTGGACCCTGATTGTCAAATCCCAGAGCCAATGCCTTTCCAAGGAACCTAGTTTGGAATGTTAAAGGTGTGGATTTTTGAGAACAGAAAAAGAGCATATACTCCAGATTCTTGTGCTTTTTCTACGTGAGTAGAGGGAATAATAATGAGAATAGTAGGTTCCAGACACATCTTGAGCATTACTTAGCTAATGCTTATGAGATGAATAGCCATGAGCAAGTTCAAATCACTTAAATTCTCTGAAAAAAGATTCTTCATCCAGGAAACAAAGAACAACTCCTACAGCACCTAACCCAAAGGGCTCTTGAAAATTTCAAATGAGGTAATGTCTAAAAAGTACTTTATAATATCTATCATGCAATAGAAATATGTTATTATTATTACTGCTTTCTGAAAATAAATGTGGTTCAACTTAAGATTTTTTAAAAACATCTAAAAATGAACTCAAGTACAGGTTAGTGTAAGAAAGAAGAATTCTTCTCACACTAATCTTCAGCTATAATCTATTACTTCTTAATATAACTGGAGTGAACTCTCACTTAAAATACTCAGAGCCCTTGCACTTGTTTGCCAATCAGGGCCAAATATAGGAAATCCTTTGATGAGAGGAGAATTCAGTTATCTGCTAGCTTCTTTTGCAAGCTATTATTCGATGAGCTGTCTATCTCTCTCTCCCTCACTTTCTCTCTCTCTCTCTCTTATAACTACCTTTCATTCAGTCCTTTATTTCCTCCCCTCTCATTGTCTTCCTACTACTGATGCCTTCCTGCCTACAACTATAATCTTCTCTCTCCTATCCTTAAAAAAAAATAACTTTCATTTGACCTTGCTATTCCCTCCAGTTATAATCCTATATTTTATTTCATTTCATTCCATCACTCCCAGAAAGAGAAGATGACACTGAGTGTGAGTGCCTCCACTGCCTTACCACCCCCTCACCCTTCAACTCCTTACAGTCTGACTACTGGTTCCCCAACTACTGAAACTGATTAAAATCATCTATAATTTCTTAGTAGCTACATCTGATGGTCATACATCATCCTGTTTGACTGATTAATTCACTGTTTTTTCTATAGCTTTCCACACTATTAATCACATCCTCCCTCAACAAATTCTCCTCCCTTGTCTTCTGTGACATTGTTCTCCTCTATTTCTCCATCCTTCTCTTTGATAACTTTCTCTTAGATTCCATTAGTTCATCCTCCTCCTTCCTATCCTGAACATTTTTTCTCACTTCCCTCTTTATATTCTCACTTGGTAACCTGCTTCAATAAGTTCAAATTACCACTACCACATGCATATATTTTTGATCATGCACCTACATAATTAAAAAATTTTGAATATGCATCCTCAATATTTGCATATTTACTCATTTGAAAATTATATACATGCATTATTAAACTATATTAGAAAATTTACTCAAATTTATATTTTAGAAGGATGAGATGAAGTAGTTTTTGATCCTTCAGTCACTAGAGTTTATTGAGTGGGGGGAGTGATGTGGTTCAACTTGATATTTTGGAAAATTACATTGGCAGTTGAATGGAGGATGAGATAGAGAAGGGAGAGAGAGCAATTAAGAACCTATTATAAGAAGTAATGAAAATATAAGCTAAGATGGTGGCTGTGTGAGTTGAGGAAAAGGGTAAGATACAAAAAATACTTATTAGATAGAAATGGGACAATTTGGAAAATAACTGGTTATATAATGTGGAGGAGAGAAAAAAATTAAAGATGACACTGAGGCTATGAAAAATTGGGTACATAAAAGATGGTAGTGGCCCTTAAAAGTAAGAATGTTTAGAAGATGAATGGATTCTTTTGGTGGAATGAAAGATAAATGCCTTGATATCTAAGACTTTATCACAATCAATCCCTGCCTGTCTATCTTTTGTAACTCATTTTATCCTACCCTAAATAAAAAGAGGTGGGACTTTTCATCATCTGTCACTGCTCACAAGCACTGAGCATCCCCTGAAAAGGCACCTGCCAAATACACAAAATGATACAAGGGGTACCTAGTTTAATATTGCTACACTAAAGGACCTACATTTAGCTCAGAAACAGGGAAGCTGGGAGCCTGAACATCAGAAGAAAGAGAAAAATAACAGAATGTTAGGGAATAAGGACAAGAACAGTTATTTTGAAGGTAAGTCCACTTTGTCTCAGCAAGGTGAGGGTAAGACCTGTCTTCCTATTTTCCATTTCTCATTGATCATATACATCCTTTGGAACTTATGTCACTGAGTCCCTAGGTTATGGCCCTCTATTTTGGCGATCAATATCCAGGCTTAATTTTCCCCAAAACTCTAATCTCACATATTCAGTTGCTATTTGGACACATCCTTGAGACAATATGCTAGCACCTAAATCTTACCATCCCAAACTGAACTATTTATATGTGCTTTTAAACTCAGGTCTCAGGTTGATGGAGCCTGCTCAGAAAAATGAAAGCTCCTTGAGGGTAGAGACTGTTTCATTTTTAAAAATTGTATCCCCAATACCTAGCATAGAACCTGACACAAAGAAGAAGTTAAACTGAAGCAGCCACCCAATTATCCATGCTCAAAAGTCAGATGAATTTATTGTGGAGGGAAAAGAGGACATTCATATCCTCTCAGGTTTTGATCTTGGACTTTCAAATTGATCTATACTTTTTTGAACATGAGAGGGTTTTTTTGATAGTTTGTTTTAATAAACCCATTTTCTTTATGTTAGGCAAAGTTTAGTTCTAGAATTATGCGTTTAAGGAATATGACTTTATACTATCCAAATTCTTTAACAGTTAGACTTGTAGATACTGAGATAGAGAACTGCTCCTTATGAGAAAAAACAATGAGGTCTTTTGAAAAGCCCTGCAACCACCTTCTTGAAATCACTTCCCCCCTACTTGCCACTCTTCCTACATGTTCAGATTACCATACAGGTAAGCCATTGTGATGTCTCATTATGTTTTTCATGTGCACTCCACTAAATATACTCTACTGCTGGAGGGTTGTTAATTGTTATGTTGGTCTTAACTGTTGTATTTGTGGGAAGCAGCAATTGCCAGTGGTCTATGGAATAATCTGATCTTGCTTGTCTTTGACTTATGGAGATGACACACACACAGGCTCTCAGCAGGCTTGAGTGAAAAGGGAGGGACACAATCTTGGGAGCACTCCTTTACTTACCCCCTCCCACCAAGCGGTTAGTAATCAGTTACAAATGGAGGTTGCTCATATTGTCTTCAGATCTCAGTCAGGAAACTAGGCAAGACTAATATCAAAAAGATATTAACTTTAAACTATTTCCCCACAGGTTTGAGTAAGGAGAAAATAGTAAAAGCTTGATGTCTGAAGCTTTCAGGGACTGAGGAAGGATCAGGCTATGGGCCACTCAGCTGGAGGAGCTCAGTTTGAAGGGATGTAAGTATTTCCCTAAATAATAGCCAGTCACAGCTCCCAAAAGATGTAAAGTTTAATGATATGTGGGGAAGGGAAGAAAGGGAGATTTAACAAGGATAAAATAAGGTCAGGGAAGCCCTAAATTGTTAGGTCCAAGCAGCCCCTCCCCCCAGAGGGGAAAGGTATCCTGGCTTGCTAAATAGCTCCCTAACTTAATAAATAATTTTCTCCTATGGTCTAAATAACTACTTTGAGGTAATAGTGAGGTTGAGTGAAGGTCCAGTCAAGCTAGAGCAAGCTGGCAGCAGAGAACTAAAAGGCTTGGTTAAGATTCAAGCCTCAAGACCTGGGAACAGCAAACAGAGTGACCTGCTCACTTCAACCCCCAGGAATCAACTGCCCTTAACTGCCTTAAACTGCCCTCTCACCCAGAGTTCTGGGGGTGGGTCCCCTGGAATTCTCAACTGAGGCTTAACCCACTTTCTTGCAACTGGAATTCCACTCTGCAATTTCAATGCCACATAGTACATCAGCATACCAACAGCATCTATAATTCTAGTCCAAGAATACTGCAAAGCTTACTCAATGAAATATATAATCCCCAAAGATAATTTAGCCTAATTCTCCAGACAAGAAAAATGAAACAGCTAAAGATTATCTATTATCATGGCTAAGAAAAACAGAATTAGAAAAGACAAGACAGTTCCTGATTTCAAGAAGCATACACAATCTGAGGAAGACAAATAAAATGTGTCAACAAGATAAATTGGAATTAATTGACAGAGGGAAGACACTACCATTAAAGGAGAAAAGTAAAAGGTTCTTACAGAAGGTGGGATTTTAGGTGATAATTGAAGGAAGCCTGGAAAATTAGTAAGCTGAGTTGAGGAGTAAGAGAGTTCCTAGCATAGTGGGCAGTAAGTGAAAATGCCAGGAGTTAGGAGACAGACTGCCTAGCTCAAGAAACAGCAAAGAGGGCAGTATCATTGGATCATAGAATACAAGGGAGGGAATAAGGAGTGAGAATACTGGAAATGTAAAAAGTTATATATATAGCTCATCCATCAATAGATATTTGGGGTGCATAATGCAATTGGACAATGAAGTAGGCTTAGATTCAGATAAGAGGGAAATGGTTGAAGACCCTTAAGGAATGGGTAAAGTACATTTGATGGCCCCAAGCTTCTCTTTGAAACAAAAGTCCACAATTTTAATACCAATGGTCTTTCAGGATTGTATATATGACTTCAAGTCATGGAATGCTACATCTCTGAAGAACTGAAATTGAAGATTACCCAAGGATAATTGGGAAACAGATGACAGACATGAACAACTTGAAACACATTGCAAATGATCTCTTTCTACATGTGTACTTTTCTCCTCTTTCTTTACATAAGGAAAACAATGGTTTTGATGTTCCTGAACCGGAACAGTTAGGCTGTCAGGTCCTTTTCTATTATGCCTTTTGGAAAGTTGGCCACATCCCCTTAGACTTGTAAATTAAGTTCTTTTGAAGCTCTTTTGGTATTCTTATTCCCCCTTTGATCTAGGTGAAATGGATGTCTGGGATTCATGATTGGTCTTCTAACAGATGAGAATCAAATGAAACCTATGTCATATCTAGCTTGCCCCAGGAACTACAAGAAGAAAGTAGCTTTGCATTCATCATGGTTTTCAGTACCTAGGTAGCTTTTCTTGGTGGTCCAGTTCATACACTAAAACCTTTCTGACACAATGAATGGGACTGTAACTCTTAAAGCAGAATCCTTAGGAGATTTAGCTGAGATGTTGATCTGAATCATGACTATACTTATAAGTTTGCTGAGATTCTACCTTCAGAAAATAGCTGTGCTAGATGGGAAATAAGTATATTTAAATGGGGAATGCCTTTTTGAACTATGGAAATCTAATCTGCAAATCAGAACAGGATAGGAGTGAAGAAATAGTGTAGAAATTGGGGCCAAGCTTGAGTAAGAGGAAGCCTCATCCACATATAGCAAAATTATTTCAGAAAACAGAAGGAAATCATCCTTAATCTCTTGCTGCTTCATATCTGTAGGCAGTAGGTAAAATGTCTTAAGAAGTAGAAGTCAAAAAGTTGGTAATCCTTGAATCTATGCTGTATTGATACCAGAAATTGTTACAGAGCTGTTTCTTCTGCTCCTGATTGATGAGCTATTACACAGAGCATGATTCACTTGTTCCTGCCAACTAAAATATCAATAGTTAGCCAGCTCTTTGATATCTATTCTGGTAGTTTACCATGATTCTGTTTTAGTCCTGGTTCCATATATTAGGTTTAACATTTATTTTCTAGCAGTCTTACTAAATCAAGAAACCATATTATGAAGGATTCTTATTGATGAGGACATGTGCTGATGAATCACCCACTTCCATCTCTAAAAAGAGCCAACTTTCAGCAGTCTGTTTACAGAGTTCATAGAGATGACACACTGAAGCCATTATGTTGACTCTGAGTGGCAAAACTAAATTTTGAATCAGTCCTCCAGAGGATGAGTGGGACGGTTTAGAGAAGTAGGCTTGTGAAAGTAATGGCAGAATTCTTCTGGAAATATTTTATTATGCCATTCCTTCTCCTTTTGGAAAAGAAGTTGGTTGATCTTAGCTGATCAGAGGTTTTTTTTTAATATATCCCTGGGATTGTGTGACATATTACATAATATAAACTGAGTGATACAGTGATTAGAGTAACAGGCCTGAAGTCAAGAAGACAGCAGTTCAAATCCAGCTTCAGACATTTATTTGTTGTGCATCCCTGGGCAAGTTACTTCACTTCTTTTTTTTTTAAAACCCTTACCTTCCATCTTGGAATCAATACTCTGTATTGGTTGCAAGGCAGAGATTGGTAAGGGCTAGGCAATGGGGGTCAAGTGACTTGCCCAGGGTCACACATCTAGGAAGTGTCTGAGGCCAGATTTGAACCTATGATCTTCTGTCTCTAGGCCTGGTTCTCAATCCATTGAGCCACCCAGCTGCCCCCAAGTTACTTCACTTCTGACTGATTCAGTTTCCTTACCTATAAAATGAGGTAAATTAAATAAGGATAATTAACTTTTTACCAAAGTTGTTGAAAGGACAAAATGATAAAATTTTCGTAAACTACTTTGTAAACCTTAAAGTGCTATGTAAGTTTTGTTATTATTATTATTATTGTTATTATAAGGATTGATCATTTGGGACCCAAACTTTACCAAGAATGCAAATAGAATTACAAAAAATTATTTGTGTTCAAGGGAATTTCCAATGAGTTAAACTACTACTGCAGATGGCTCTCATTGAGTGTTGAATGAACTCCACAATTCCTAGTGTAAGTGGACAATGGCAAGCTCTCTTCAAGGAAGCCTAAGTGATATTAGAACATCCGCTGTGAACCTAGTTCTTTGAAATTTAAAGCTATTCACAGAAAAATTAAGAATGAGAGATATCAAAGAATTAGGAATCTTAAAGAGATCTCCTCTTCTTTCCTGTCCCTTCTTTGAGCCTCCACAAAGACTACAACAGAGAAGAAGGTTATAACCTTGGTTGGGCCTACAGCCCTAGGAAAAAAAAATTCCCGGTATGGTTATTTTCTGTGATTATGATATTTACTTCCTTCCTTAAATTGCTGTTTAATAACCTAATTATCAAATGAGTTTGTTTGTCCTTTTGATAAGGAGAACCTTGACGGCCATTTATGCCTAGTTATGTGTATTTATCCACAGTATTCTTATTCCTGTCTTGTGGTAAAACTCCCTGTTAAGATGTAGACTACACTATTTTTAAAAAAACCTTTCTGGACCTAGTATTTCATCTCTTCTCTAGAAAAATCCTCTCATCCTACCATCACTCCTACTCAATAACTGAGATAGCCATTGTTAGTTCCCTTAAAGAAATGCAGCATTTATCCCCAAAACCTGAAGTTTTTAATTACCATAATGATGAGCAGAGCAGGTGAGTCCAATATGCTAGGGGAAGGGTGAAGCAGAGAGAGAAGGTTTTCATTCTCCTCCTGTGACAAATAGAAAGGTAGCTATCTCTTCTGCTTCACCTAGAGATTATTCCACTGAATTCTATTGCCTCGTCTTATCAATGGCAGGAGACCAAAGCACTGATGATTGAATGGATGAGTGAAAAGCATTTATTACATGTTTACTCTAATCCAAGCACTGTGCTAAATGATAAGAATACAAATAGGAAAAATGAGAAGGTCCCTGATGGGAAGGAGCTCATACTCTAACTAGAAGAGATAGCATATAAAGGATAGTTCAGCTACAGGGCATATGGAAAGGTCTGAAAATTCTAAGTCAAAAAGCATTTAATAAGTGTTACTAAGTGCTAGGCACTATGCAAAGTATTGGGGATACAAAGAAAAAAATAATCTTTGCTCTCAAGGAGCTCATGGTCTAATGTTTGAACATAATCTTAGGGAGAGCCCATGATTGAGCAGCAAGACACAGGAAATCCTTAAATTACATAAGCAGGTCACATTACAATGCTGGAGAACTAAAGGGAACAGGTTCAGGAGATATGGTTATGACATAGTCCTTTATCTCATAGGAAGGAGTAGAGTTGTTTATTTCCATCTCATAGAAATCCTGTACATAGTCAAGGAGAAAGCATCCTAAATATTGACAAGGCTTCCAAACATTGGACAACCCAAAATAAATGTTTAGGATGGGATAGATATATGATAGCTGCCCTTCCCACCACCATAGATGAGTTCTGAGATGTCCCTGGAGGAAGAGAAAAAGGAAAGGGAAACACTCTACTGTGTTCTTCTTTGCTCAGCTATCCAAGTAAGTTCTGAGCCATCTAGGACTGGGGAAGAAATAGCTATAAAAAAGAATAGTCAACTTAAGGTTTGGAAAGCACTTTTTATAATTATTGTCATAACCCATCCACTATCTACAGCAGTATTGCCAAATTCAAACAGAAAGGAATGGGACACCAAACTATACACAAGGATCCTTGCAACTTTGCTTAGAAAAAAAACTTATTAATATCATCTATGTTCTATTGTATTTTTATTTATTTTGTTAAATATTTCCCAATTACATTTTAATTTGGCTCAGCTGGGTGTTTGACACTTCTGCTCTAGAGGAGCCTGTTTCAAATTTCCAAAGAAAAAGCAATCACTCTAGGCTAGATATTAATGATGGCTTTTCCCCTCAATGATGTGTAGCACTTAATAAATACTTTTCTATTCATTCTTACAAAATTCTTAATATTTAACAATTACAAGTACTGAAAAGACAAGTCAATACATTGGAAAAATTTCTGGGGAAACTTTCAAGAAACATTTTTAAACACACAGTTTAGAATGTAATTTTCATTTTCTAGGGATAAACAATGCCCTCTGAGTTTTCTTCACCCCTTCCACCCACCCAGTTATAAAATATCTCAGGTCAAAGCAAAGTGGATCAGGACTATTTTTTTCCCTTCCCTTGGTAATGGGAATTCTTAAGAATGGAGACAAAAAAATGCCTCAATCAAGCCGATAGCCATATTTCAGAGACTTGGCAAAGATTTGAAGGGAAAATGAACAGTAGGAGAACTGTGCATAAAAGTACAAAAAAAAATGGGAGCAACTAGGTGGCTAGGTGGATTAAGAACAAAGCCTAGAGATGGGATGTCCTAGGTTCAAATCTGGCTACAGACAATTCCTAAGTTATCTTAGACAAGTCACTTAACCTGTATTGCCTAGTATTGATTTTAAGAATGAAGGTAAGGGATTTTTAAAGGGCAAAACATTAATAAAGTGAAAGAGACAAAAGAACATTGTTTCAAGAAAATAATAAGCACATAGGTCCAGAGCAGGAGTCAAGATAGAGTCCATGGAACAATGTCAAAGAGGCAAGACTCAAATGGCACCCTTAATGTTTCTGCTGAGGATAAGAGTTTAGGAAGGAGAACAAGATTACCATCATCAATGACAAAGGTGGTCTGAGCAAGGAAAACATTGAGCATGTGGTCCAGGAGGCTGAGAAGTATAAGACGGAAGACAAGAAGCAGAAAGAAAATGTGTCTTCCAAGAATTCTCTTGAAACTTAAACTTTCAACATGAAAGCAACTAGAGAGAATGAGAAACTGCAAGGTAAAATTGGTGATGAAGACAAACAAAAGATGTTTGACAAATGTAATGAAATAATCAGCTGGCTAGCTAAGAACCAGACTGCTGAGAAGGAAGAATTTGAGCATTAGCATAAAGAATTAGAGAAGGTCTGCATTCCCATCATCACTAATCAGTACCAGAGTGGGAGGGGCATGCCAGGAAGCATGCCTGGTACGTTCCCAGGAGGTGTACCACAAGAAAGAGCATTCCACAGAGCTTTATAAAAATTGAAGGACTTAAACGTGTAGCCAAGTCAGTAGTAGTTTAAAGAGATTGATGGACTATTCCAGCTAATCCCCCATCTTGTCACAAGAATGATTAGCCATCACCCAAGGCATTGTTGAAAAAAAAGCAAATTATAGCATAATTAGATTCAGCAAGTTTCTCTAATAATTTCTCCCATTTATCTAAAAAGTATTTTTTCTATCTCCACAATTAAGATGATCGAATCATTTCTTTTTCTTCTATTTTTATGGAGGCTTAAAAAATATTTAGATCATAGCTCATTTGGAATTTATTGTAATATACAGTGTGAGGAGGCAGCTAGGTAACACAGAGGATAAAGCACTGGGCCCAGAGTCAGGAGGACCTAGATTCAACTCTGGCTTCAGACATTTCTAGCTGTGTGACTCTGAGCAACTTAACCCAAATTGCCTAGCTCTCACTGCTCTTCTGTCTTAGAATTGATACTAAGACATAAATTAAGGGAGTTTTAAAGTATATAATATGAAGTATAACTATACTTCTGGTTTTTTCCAATAGCTTCAGTTTTTCCAATTATCTTTCATTGATAATAGAAAAATTAATTTAGGGACCTCAGAGACCATGCAGTCCAACTTTCTCCTTTAATAGATCAAAACCTAGAACACACGTGCCAAGGGAAGGGGCCAGGATTCTGACTGAGATCCTTTGGTTGAGAATCCAGTATTCTTTCCACTGCACCAAGTCGATTCCTTCCTTGTTTTCCAGTTTGATAGTTGATATAACACTAATCTCTCATATTCACTTTATTCTAATTTTGGATTTTCTGATCTCCTCCTTTTACCTAGGTACATGCTTAAGTATTTTATTTTATCCAGTACCTAATAGCTTTGCTAAATATTGGTTTACAGCATAACTTGAGGTCAGGCAGCAAAGCTTTGATCAGGTTACTGTATGTTTCAGTTCCCTCAGACAACTTCTAACTCTAAAGAATAAGGAAAAGCATAAACTCTGAGTAAGACTCCTTGTGTCAGGTCATAGTGTACTTGGATCCATTAAAAATAAAATTATACATATCTGCCTAGTTATTTTCCTGGAACATCAGGGACACAGTTATAAACCCCAACCATGAAATTCTGTACTGACACTATCTGGCTCATAGAATTGAGCTGCTGGGAGACTCATCTCCAATCCATAATAATAATTCTATTGGGAGAATGGTGGTTCCAGACTTGTGATTTGGTAATCTTACAAATTTCAGAGGTGGGAAAACTCTCTACACTGATTGAAAAAAAAACTTATATGGACCTTTGAGTCTTAGAGAGTTGACTGAAGTACTGAGAAATTAAATGACTTGATCAGGGTGAGAGATAAGTAAACCAGAGTCTTCATCAAAAGATTTTAAGGGGGCAACTGGGTAACTCATTGGATTGAGAACCAGGACTAGAGACGGGAGGTCCTGGGTTCAAATCTGGCCTCAGACACTTCCCAGCCGTGTGACCCTGGGCAAGTCACTTGACCCCCATTGCCTACCCTTACCACTCTTCTGCCTTGAAGCTGATACACAGTATTGACTCCAAGAAGGAAGGTAAGGGTTTAAAAAAAAAAAAGATTTCAAAGTCAAAGATCTGCCTTTTAGCCTCTATTCTCTATATACTGCATTTCAATACAATAATAACTTATATTCATTTAAACTTTAAAGTATACAAAGCATTTTTTCATGATGTCCTTATGAGTTAGTCAGGACAAGAATTATTAACCCCATTTTGCAGAAGAAGTTGAGGCCATCAAATGCTATAATTTTGTAAAGAACTTAGCAGTGTCTAGCACATAGTAAGCACTTAATGCTTATTTTGGAGCAGCTAGGCAGCTCAATGGATAGAAAGTCAGTCCTAGAGACAGGATGTCCCAGGTTCAAATCTAGCCTCAGATACTTCCTACCTGTGTGACTCTAGGTAAGTCACTTATCCTAATTGCCTATCCCTTACTGCTCTTCTGTGTTGGAAGTGACACTTAGTATTGATTAAAGGTAGACAGAAGGTAAAGTTTTAATAAATAAACATTCCATTCCCTTCCCTCAAGTGACTAATCTATTACCCAACTAACTTATAGCTAATAAGTGTTGGAGGGAGGATTTGATCTCATCTAATTGCCAGATGAGTGTTCTTTATATTCAGAAATGTGTAGGAAGGCTACTGCAAGAACCTTCTTCAAGGAAAAAGGAAAGAGAGCCCAGGTAAACTTGGGAGTTGAGGAATGGCTTTGCTTTTCACGGTTGAAACATATTAATTATGAATAATCATCTCCTTTACTGCAGGCAATTGCTCCACAGCAAATCCAAAGTGGCAAGCCTACTCTCTTTAAATAATTATGATTTGTACTATATCATGAAAAAGATTAGAAATCACTTAAGTTATTATACTTTGTTGATCTTAATATTTAATTGACTTTGAAATGTTTCAGTACCCAATGTTTAAAACTTTACCTATTTGAGTATTTTTCAATTGATAGCACTCTGCCCTCATAAAGGCAGCTTTTATGAGAATCAGCTTTGTTTTTGAAGTATTGGATCTTGCTGACATATATGTAATGCTTTGGGTCCATTGTGTTCCATCCATCTGGGATATCACAGATGAACCAAGTACAGATCCTAATCCATCCACACCTACCAATCTACTTTGACTCCATCTCAGATTCTCTCATAATTCTTTCCTGTAGAGTTTAGCCAAAGTGCAGGAATCTTCCTCTTTAAATGGAGCTCTTAATCTAGAATTCATTAATTTGTTTTCTTTCAAATATTTTTATAACACTATTTCAAGATAATTAATTTCTTTTGTGATCATATATATTTTACACATTTACAATCACTCTGAGAAGGAATCTATCTACTTCAGACTGCTAGGGGATATATGTATATATATATATATATATAAGAGAGAGAGAGAGAGAGAGAGAGAGAGAGAGAGAGAGAGAGAGAGAGAAAGAAAGGAAGAGGAATCAAGGTCCTGTGTCCCCTATGCCTGTAATGTTCTCCTATCTCATTTCCTTTTCTAAGAACCCTGACTTCTTTGAAGGCTCAGCTACATCCAAAGGAGGCTTTTCGTAGTCTCCCTAACTGCTGGACCTTGCAGGGATTCCTAACTTTTTTTATATTTTATTCCCCTTGAGTAATCTGGAGAAGTTTACAGAACTCTTACTAAAATCATGTTTCAATCATATTACAATATGGTTATCTTTCTTTTTTAATTCACAGCCTCTAGATTAAAAACTTCTACTCTCAAATGACCTTTCATCTATTTTGTATATAACTTAGCTGTCATTTATGTAGATGTCTTCTTCCATTTAAAATGTAAGACCCTTAATGGCAGGGGCAAATTTTTGCCTTTCTATGCATCTCTTGTGTTTGGCACGGTACTTGGCAAATTAGAGTTAGCACTTAAGAAATACTTGTTGATTTGTTCCTTTTATGACAGATATATGTTACTGGAAAGGCTTTCATTTTATACCTATTATATTATATTATACCTATAATGCTTTCTCTTGGTTTTAGATAGATATTACAATATCAGTTTAAGAAAAATTCCATTTATTTATATGCTTCCTGGTATGTTCTTTTAACCCT